>NC_057802.1:428075353-428314833 GCF_018294505.1 Triticum aestivum
CAACCTGTCAGCCGCCGGTGGCCACCAGGGGCAACTCTGGGCTGGCATACCGGAAGTTTGGACAATCCGGTGTGCCCTGAGAACAAGATATGTGCAGCTCCTATCAGGATTTGTCGGCACATTCGGGCGGCTTTGCTGGTCTTGTTTTACCATTGTTGAAATGTCTTGTAAACCGGGATTCCGAGACTGATCGGGTATTCCTGGGAGAAGGAATATCCTTCGTTGACCGTGAGAGCTTATAATGGGCTAAGTTGGGACACCCCTGCAGGGTATAAACTTTCGAGAGCCGTGCCCGCGGTTATGTGGCAAATGGGAATTTGTTAATGTTCGGTTATAGAGAACTTGACACTTGACTTAATTAAAACACATCAACCGCGTGTGTAGCCGTGATGGTCTCTTTTCGGCGGAATCCGGGAAGTGAACACGGTTTTTGGGTTATGTTTGACGTAAGTAGGAGTTCAGGATCACTTCTTGATCATTGCTAGCTTCACGACCGTTCCGTTGCTTCTCTTCTTGCTCTTATTTGCGTAAGATAGCCACCATACTTTTCTTAGCCGCTGCTGCAACCTCACCACTTTACCCCTTCCTTAACCTTTAAGCTTTGTTAGTCTTGATACCCATGGTAATGGGATTGCTGAGTCCTCGTGGCTCACAGATTACTACAACAACAGTTGCAGGTACAGGTTTTGCGATGATCATGACGCGAGAGCGATGTTACTTGTTTTGGACTTCTTCTTCTGCTTCTTCTTCGATCAGGGGATAGGTTCCAGGTCGGCAGCCTGGGCTAGCAGGGTGGATGTCGTTCGAGTTTCTGTTTGTGTTTCATCCGTAGTCGGATGTTGCTCTTATGTATGTTGTATTGATGTATTCTTGCGGCATTTGTATGCCTATTGTATGTATCCCCATCTATTATGTAATGTTGATGTAATGATATCCACCTTGCAAAAGCGTTTCAATATGCGGGTCTATCCTTGGTGGGACCTTCGAGTTCCTCTCGGATAGGGTCGCATATTGGGCGTGACACTGATTTGTGTGATGAACTACTTTCCAATAAGGGAGCAGGTACAATTACTTCATCAAGTTCTACTTTCCTCCTACTCACTTCTTTCGAGAGAAACTCCTTCTCTAGAAAGGATCCATTCTTAGCAACGAATATTTTGCCTTCGTATCTGTGATAGAGGTGTACCCAACAGTCTCCTTTGGGTATCCTCTGAAGACACATTACTCCGATTTGGGTTCGAACTTTACAGGTTGAAGCTTTTTCACATAAGCATCGCAGCCCCAAACTTTAAGAAACGACAACTTCGGTTTCTTGCCAAACCATAGTTCATATGGTGTCGTCTCAAAGGATTTAGATGGTGTCCTATTTAACGTGAATGCAGCCGTCTCTAAAGCATAACCCCAAAACGATAGCGGTAAATCAGTAGGAGACATCATAGATCGCACCATATCTAATAAAGTGCGGTTACGACGTTCGGACACACCATTACGCTGTGGTGTTCCGGGTGGCGTGAGTTGCAAAACTATTCTGCATTTTTTTCAAATGAAGACTAAACTCGTAACTCAAATATTCACCTCCACGATCAGACGGTAGAAACTTTATTTTCTTGTTACGATGATTTTCCACTTCACTCTGAAATTCTTTGAACTTTTCAAATGTTTAAGACTTATGTTTCATTAAGTAGATATACCCATATCTGCTCAAATCATCTGTGAAGGTCAGAAAATAACGATACCCGCTGCGAGCCTCAACACTCATCGGACCGCATACATCAGTATGTATTATTTCCAAGAAGTCTGTTGCTCGCTTCATTGTTCCGGAGAACGGAGTCTTAGACATCTTGCCCATGAGGCATGGTTCGGAAATATCAACTGATTCATAATCAAGTGATTCCAAAAGCCCATCGGCATGGAGTTTCTTCATGCGCTTTAGACCAATATGACCTAAACGGCAGTGCCACAAATAAGTTGCACTATGATTATTAAACTTATATCTTTTGGCTTCAATACTATGAATATGTGTATCACTACTATCGAGATTCAATAAACATAGACCACTCATCAAGGGTGCATGACCATAAAAGATATTACTCATATAAATAGAACAACCATTATTCTCTGATTTAAATGAATAACCATCTCGCATCAAACAAGATCCAGATATAATGTTCATGCTTAATGCTGGCACCAAATAACAATTATTCAGGTCTAAAACGAATCCTGAAGGCAGATGTAGAGGTAGCGTGCCGACGGCGATCACATCAACATTGGAACCATTTCCCACGCGCATCGTCACCTCATCCTTATCCAATCTTCGCTTAATCCGTAGCCCCTGTTTCGAGTTGCAAATATGAGCAACAGAACCAGTATCAAATACCCAGGCGCTACTACGAGCATTAGTAAGGTACACATCAATAACATGTATATCAAATATACCTTTCTCTTTGCCATCCTTCTTATCCGCCAAATACTTGGGGCAGTTCCGCTTTCAGTTACCAGTCCCTTTGCAGTAGGAAGCACTCAGTCTCAGGCCTAGTTCCGCTTGCCGTTCTTCTTGAAGTCCCCCTTCTTCCCTTTGCCCTTCTTCCTGAAACTAGTGGTCTTGTTAACCATCAACACTTGATGCTCCTTCTTGATTTCTACCTCTGCAGCCTTTAGCATCGCGAAGAGCTTGGGAATTGTCTTATCCATCCTGTCGTGGAATTGTCACGGCAGATGTCCTCGGGTTAGGACTTAGTCGTGGAGCCATCGCAATTGGGAAGCTTGAAGGGGTTAAGTGGGACAAGGAACACGAGGGTTTATACTGGTTTGGCCCCTCACGGTGAAGGTAAAAGCCTACGTCCAGTTGAGGAGGTATTAATCAAGGTTTCGATAACCAGGGAGCTAAACAGCTATGCCCGGCTCTCGATCAGATTGTTGTCGCCCCTAAACCGCTGCCGGGTCGTCCCTTTCTATAGGGAGGTTGGCACCCAGCGGCCCTTAGAGTCCCGGCCGGCTCATAAGAGTGTCCGGCTCGGACTCTAAACAATACTTGCCTTACACTACAAGTCTACTATAACAATGATGATAACTATGGGCAATAAGCCATCGCCGGGTCTCAGCCCATCTCTGGCCCATTATCTTGAAACTTAGCTCCGGGCTTCTGGCAATGACCCTTAGTGTAACCCGGCCCTCCTGGCGGGTGACTTCCAGGTCTATATCCTCAACATTAGGCCCCAGATTGACTTGAGCCGGCTCGTGTCAATCTTCAACTCCGCCGACAGAAAAATCTCCGGCTTACCGTTCGTGTGAAGGCCATAACCCGGAGTGACGTCATTTTCCGGACTCCGGGTAATCCGCCGTGACGTCATCCTCCATTAAGTCCGTTTTTTACTCCGCCAGATCTGCAACGGATCTCTGCTTTTACTGTCTTTGCGAAAATCAAGGCGCCGTGAGGGGGAGATAACCACGCCGTGGTCTCCTTGAATCTCGCGCCCACTTATGACTTACCTTATAAATAGGCCGGCCCGGCACTCTCTTCTCACACTCTCCTTCTTCTTCCTCGCGCTGTCGTTCCTCTGCCCGAGCTTCTGCCGCCGCCGCCGCCGTCGCGCCCCTGATCTTCATCGACCCGGCCGCTGCATCACCCTGACCCGGACCAGATAACGGCGGCGACCTTCGCTCTTCCTCAACTCCGGTGAGTCTTCTCTGCCTTGCTAGAACAGATCTGTGGTAGGGTTCCTCCCGTTCTTCGTGTTCGTCACCTTTGCCCAGAAACTCGGCAGTCCTCGTCACCACTGTAGTCGGTTGATCTTTATCCTTGCGTAAAACCACTGCGGTAGACGTTCGGAACTCATTTCATCTGCAAGAAATCCTCTTTTTACTGCATAAGAACTGTGTTCAACCTCAAGAACTTCTCCTGCCTCTGTTTTTTAGGTCTAGAAAATTTTCTCTGCTCCGACTATTTTGATCCAAAAAAAGTTACGGTAGTATGTGAAACCTGTTTACCACACTTAGTAAAAACGCAACCATTGAATCTCGGCGGCTTACATGTCCGGTTTAAAGAGAACCATGCTCTGTAAAATCCTCCGACTTAACTGCAGTAAGCCGTAGATGACCAACTTAACCTGAAAGCCCCGACAGCTTAGATAACCCACCATATCAATATATATCATTAGTCCCCTTCATAAGCCGTCACTGTAGTTTGAATGATAATCCCCGGCTTATAATTAACCCGGACACTTTTCTCTTCCTCATAGACCACCAACCGTCACCATGCCTCCCAAGGCTCCCATCACTTGCAACTGGATGAAATCCAACGTCACCGAAGAGACCCTGGCCAACTTTGTTAAGTCCGGATATCTGCCCAAGAAGGAAGTGATGTCCTACCGTGCCCCTGACCCGTATGAAGAAAGACCTCAGCCGAGGGACGGGGAGGTAGTGATCTTTGCAGACCATATGAGCCGGGGCTTCGCACCGCCCGGCTCAAAATTCTTCCGGGACGTGCTCAACTTCTTTGACCTTCGGCCTCAGGATATAGGACCCAATTCCATATCCAACATCTGCAACTTCCAAGTTTTTTGTGAAGTATATCTTGGAGAAGAGCCGAGTCTGCTGCTCTTCAGAGAGCTGTTCTATTTGAACCGCCAAACCGAGTGCGCAAACGGTCCAAGTCTAGAGTTAGGCGGCATCTCCATCCAACGGCGCAGGGACTGTCTATTTCCTTACGTAGAACCGCCAAGTCACCCCAAGGACTGGAACATGACTTGGTTCTACTGCCAAGACACGTCCCCGGCTGATGAGAGACCGCTGCCCGGCTTTCGCCCAACGCGCCTGGAGCCGACTCATCCGCTATCCGACAAGCTGACTGCCGCGGAACGCCAGCCTCTGCTTCCAACGATCAATAAGATCAAGGCCCTGCTAGGCAACGGTCTGAACGGAATAGACCTGGTCCGGGTCTGGATCTCATGGCGGGTGATCCCATTGAGCCGCCGCCCCGGCGTAATGTGTGAGTACACCGGGCGAAAGGATGACCCGCAGAGGCACAGTCGCAACGACCTTCCAGAAGACGTTGCCGAAGAAGAGACCAAGGCTCTATTAAACGAGAGCCTGGCAGACTGTGGAAAAACCGGGCTAGCCCCGTTCTGCAAGACCAATCCAGCCCCAGCGGTAAGCCGCTGACTTTAACCTTTCCATTTTTTTTACCTGTCATCTTACTAAGAACTCATTACTGTATTTCTCAGGCTGATGATAAATTCTGGCGGGTCAAGTATGACCATGAGGCGGCCAAGAAGGCCAGGAAGGCGAAGAAAGCCGCCAAGAGAGCCGCCCCTCGCAAAAAGGGAAACAGACCCACTGCTTCGGAGCTGCTGCAATTAAGCGATAGCTCCGAGTCAGAGGTAACCCTTAAACCTTTAAACTCTTGCCATATTTATTGTTTGCTGCTGTCCACTTTACCATCATTTTGCTTATTGACAGGATGACACCGGCGCCAGTAACCCGGTGATTGAAGAGGTAACATTACTCCCCTCCGACTCGGAGCCTTTGCCACAGCTGAAAGTCCGAAGGGTAACCCGGAAAGTAAGCTTTTCTCATCCATTAGCTCATCAAGACCCTCAATTTCTTTTGAAGCAGCAGGTTCACGAAAGCCGGCGTCTCACCCGGGCCCGCAAGGACACCGACCTCTCCGCCGGGTTACCCGACGCGACAAGGAAACGTCGCACCGAGGTCTTTTCTCACTTGTACCCTTTTCATCCGTTGGCAGGTGTTATCCGTCAACCGCTTAATTCTTCTGACTCCAATTACCAGGAGACCTCCCCTTCTTCTGGTGACTCCATGCAGTCAAGTCTGCCGGCCTTCAAAACTGCACCCGGGTAATAACAATCACCTTACATTACCTGTCTGTATTTACTCCTTGTATGCCTAACACTTCTGTCTTTTCAGTGCCCAGGCAAAGCTCACCAAAAGAGCAAAGAAGACCAGATCAGCCGGAGTGCCGGACTTGCCTGAGCCGGAGACGACGGCTCAAGATCCGCCAGCCGCCTCCGAGGCCACCATTCCCATGGATACGGCGCCTGAAGCCCCTGCCCCGACCACCAAGACAACGACCGAAGCGTCAGCTAATCCGGAGGCCTCCGGCTCAACCCCACCGGCTAACGACCCGGACGTGGTAATTACCCGGACGGAGTATGTTGAGCCGGGGAGGCCGACCGCACTGGCCCAATGCTCCGCGAAGGGGGAGCTGCTGCGACCCCACCGGGCGAATCTGGATCTCTCGGGCTACCCCGATTTGAGCATTGGAGAGCTCGTTTCTGGCTACATCAGCCAGGTTCACAAGAGCTGGGACGCGGAGATCGCCATGGTCAATCAGATCCAACAAAAGTCTGAGGTAACCTTCTGCTGTCTTCTTACTTTCCGCATAGTGATCCTTGTCATGCTAGCCCCCAAGTCTATAACTTATACTTGGCATATGTTGTAGACTTAGAGTCCGGCTTACTTAATTGAACCAGCAGTACGTAGATAGACACGTTCAATATGCATTAGCCCCCAAGTGCCAAGTGTCTTTGCTTGGAAAGTGCTTGGGACTTATATAATGACTGTTTAATAACCCGGAAATATATACAGGCTACTGGCAAGAAATTTGAGTCGGACCTTGCGGGTCTCAAGAGCCGGTTAAAAACTCAAGAGATGGAGACCCGGAAGGCGAATGCCAAGTTTGTCTCCAGCATCGCCGCTCAGGAGAAATTGAAGACTGAATTCGACGCTGAGCGGAAGGCCTGGGCTGAGGAGAAAGCCGCACTGGTGACCCGGGCAGAACAGGCGGAGAAGGCCCTCACTGAGAAGACCGCTGAGCTCTCCGGTCTAAAGCACCAGGTTTCCCAAATGGTGGCTGCTATCTTCGGTAAGTCGCCTCACCGGCTTTCATCAAGTCTGCACATGTTACGATTCACCCTTGTCACCGGCTTACCTGACCTTTATTAAACAGGTCCCAGGAGTGCCAACCTCAACCAGAGCGTGGTCACCAAGCTAAAGGCCGTGTACACCCTGGTGGAACAACTCTACATCGGGTCACAACGCGCCTTAGCTGTGGTGGCCCTATCCAATGAGGTGCCAACCCATCTGGCTGAAGTCCTGCGCCGGCTCGCAGTTTTGCCACAGCGAATCCAAGAGCTACGTCGAGCCTCCGCAAGATCCGGAGCAATTGCCGCGCTGAGCCGGGCCAAAGCCTTCCTGCCGGAGCTAGACCCGGCAGACATCGCCCTGGGTTACCCCAGCCTGAAGGAAGACGGCTCCACCTTCGACCAGAAGGATTTCGCGGCATGCGTGAAGGTTGTACGCCCGGTGGCCACCATCATCGGGAACGACACCGACTTAACCAAGTATCAGCCGGGGTACAACGCGGAGAATCAGAGGATTCCAACCCCTCGCTATGAAGCTCTTAGTCTGATTCCTCCGGCTCGCCAACACACCTACGCCCCCGAGATTGACCCGGCCGGGTTAATTGACGAAGAAGCTCAGTTCAAAGCTCTCAGCGGCATCAACTGGAAGTCGTCGACCTTCGAAGCCTTGGGATCAGCCGGAGCAGAAGATGAGCCGGGGACTTCGACTCAGCAGGCGTCATAAACCGGCTAGCGGCTCACCAAACAACGCTCCACCCTTGAAACTTTGAAAGATTTTTGTAATAGAATAAGTGCAACAATTTATCTCTGCCGTGCCATCGTGCACGTAATGAATGCTGAAATCCTTTGAAGTCATTCTTTTGATGCTCCTCCGGGTCATAATTATCCTTCGTGCTTCTCAACCTTTAAAAAAGTACCTTCAAGCATCTGCATAGAAAGGTAAATCACAAGTCTCAAGACGGCTTACCACCCTCCGGATTAAATGACCTGGGTAGCATGGTTGGTATCTTAACTCTAATGGACTTGTCTTGATGACATCCAGGATGTTCAATTAACAAGATAACTCCAAAATTAAGCCGGTCAAGCGAAACCCGGCCATGCACACGTTGTCATAATCAGAGTAGACTTTGCGATAAATCGGAACTTAGGGGCTTCCAGTTCGAATACGACCAGAGACCCGGCCCGAAAGGGGTTTAAGCCAAGATTCGGATACGATCATATAGCCCCCAATGGGTGTGGCGATGCCAATCAAGAGGGTACCGACAGCTATGTTCTCTTGGGTTCGAATACGACCCATGTTTGAACAGGAAGCCCCCAAGTGATTCTAAAAATTGTTTAACGACGCTAATTCGAATACGATCCGCGTCGGTTCTCAGAGGGGTTACACTATGATTCAAATATGACCAAAGGCAACCTCCTAATGAGCTCGGCACTTTGCCAATCAAATGGGTATCGACAGCTATGTTCTCTTTGGTTCGAATACGACCCATGTTTGAACAGGAAGCCCCCAAGTGATCTTACTGCTTACGGCTAGACTCAAATGCGATCATAAGCCGGATCCTCCTTTCAAATTAGTATGACACGTATATTTGGAGGAGAAAAAAGGACAGAGGTCCTGCTTTATTGCTTATCATAATATATATATGTCTGAGATAAATATGTACACCACAAGAGCCGGTAGCTCAAGTGTAATAAGGCCGAAGCTGAGCGATATTCCACGGCCGACGGGTCTCCTCCTCAGATTTACGCGAATCTTTACGCTCCCGAACATCAATGAGGTAATATGACCCGTTGTGCAAGTTCTTACTGACCACAAAGGGCCCTTCCCAAGGTGGGGATAACTTGTGTGCATCTGTTTGATCCTGGATGAGCCGGAGCACAAGGTCGCCTTCCTGGAAGACCCGGGTTTTGACCCGGCGGCTATGATAACGGCGCAGGTCTTGTTGGTAAATCGCTGAACGGGCTGCTGCCACATCACGCTGTTCATCCAACAAGTCCAGAGCAACTTGGCGCGCCTGTTCATTGTCCGTCTCAACATAAGCCGCCACACGAGGTGAATCGTGACGGATGTCGCTAGGGAGGACCGCTTCTGCCCCATAAACCATGAAGAAAGGCGTGAAGCCAGTAGACCTGTTAGGAGTAGTGTTGATGCTCCATAAGACGGAGGGCAACTCCTCCACCCAACAACCCGGCGTCCGTTGCAAAGGGACCAAAAGCCGGGGTTTGATGCCCTTCAGAATCTCCTGGTTAGCTCTCTCAGCTTGACCATTGGACTGGGGATGAGCCACTGAAGAAACATCAAGACGGATATGCTCTCGTTGACAAAACTCCTCCATAGTGCCTTTGGACAGATTAGTGCCATTGTATGTTATGATGCTGTGCGGAAAGCCGAAGCGGAAGATCACCTTTTTCATAAATTGAACCGCCGTGGCTGCATCACACTTGCTAACTGGCTCAACTTCCACCCACTTCGTGAATTTGTCCACTGCCACCAAGAGGTGGGTCTTCTTATCCTTGGACCGTTTAAAAGGCCCGACCATATCAAGCCCCCAGACCGCAAAGGGCCAAGTGATCGGGATCATCCTCAATTCCTGAGCTGGCACATGAGCCCGTCGGGAGAACCTCTGACAACCATCACACTTACTGACCAAGTCCTCCGCATCAGCGTGAGCCGTCAACCAATAAAAACCATGACGGAATGCCTTGGCCACAAGGGATTTTGAGCCGGCATGATGGCCGCAATCCCCTTCATGGATCTCGCGCAAGATCTCTTGACCTTCCTCAGGGGAAATACAACGCTGAAATACCCCTGAAACACTGCGATGATGCAACTTGCCGTTGATAACAATCATTGACTTGGCCCGCCGGATTATTTGCCTGGCCAAAGTTTCATCCTCAGGCAACTCTCCCCGGGTTATATAAACCAAGTACGGCATTGTCCAGTCTGGTATGACAAGAGCCGCCACCAGTCGTGCCTCCGGGTCAGGGATAGCCAAGTCCTCCTCTGTAGGCAACTTAACCGAAGGGTTATATAGGACATCCAGGAAAGTGTTAGGCGGCACCGGCTTTCGCTGAGAGCCGAGCCGGCTTAAAGCATCAGCCGCCTCGTTCTTCCTGCGATCAATGTGCTCCACTTGATATCCCTGAAAGTGCCCAGCAATGGCATCAACCTCGCGGCGATAAGCCGCCATGAGGGGATCCTTAGAATCCCAAGTGCCTGATACTTGTTGAACCACCAAATCTGAGTCCCCAAAGCACCGTACCCGGCTTAAGCTCATCTCCTTAGCCACCCGAAGACCGTGGAGTAAGGCCTCGTATTCAGCCGCATTGTTAGTGCAAGGAAACATCAATTGTAGCACATACTGGAACTTGTCACCCCTAGGGGAAGCCAATACAACACCAGCCCCCGAGCCCTCCAGCTGCCTGGACCCATCAAAGTGAATAGTCCAATAGGTGTTATCCGGCTTCTGCTCGGGCACTTGCGACTCTGTCCAATCATTAATAAAATCCACCAAAGCCTGAGACTTAACAGCAGTGCGTGGCACATATTTGAGGCCATGAGGCCCAAGCTCAATAGCCCACTTAGCAATTCTCCCTATAGCCTCTCGGTTCTGGATAATATCCCCAAGAGGGGCAGAACTGACCACAGTGATGGGATGACCCTGAAAATAATGCTTGAGTTTCCGGCTCGCCATGAACACACCATATACAAGCTTCTGCCAGTGCGGGTATCGCTGCTTGGACTCAATAAGCACCTCACTGACATAATAAACCGGCCGCTGAACCGGATGCTCCTTACCCGTCTCCTTACGCTCCACCACCATAGCCACACTGACGGCTCGTGTGTTTGCCGCCACATACAGTAGCAAGGGCTCCTTATCAACCGGAGCAGCAAGGACGGGGGGCTCTGCCAGTTGCTTTTTCAAATCCTCGAAGGCGGTATTAGCTGCATCATTCCAGACAAAGTTATCCGTTTTCTTCATCAACTGATATAAGGGCATAGCCTTCTCACCCAAGCGGCTTATGAACCGGCTTAAAGCAGCGATGCGACCTGCCAAACGCTGAACATCATTTACACATGCCGGCTTAGCTAGAGAAGTGATAGCTTTGATCTTCTCCGGGTTAGCTTCAATTCCTCTGTCAGAAACCAAGAAGCCCAATAGCTTGCCCGCAGGAACACCAAAAACACATTTGGCCGGGTTAAGCATCATCTTGTAGACCCGGAGATTATCGAAGGTTTCCCTTAAGTCATCTATCAGGGTTTCCTCCTTGATGGACTTAACCACAATATCGTCCACGTAAGCGTGAACATTGCGCCCGATCTGTTTATGGAGACAATTCTGTACACAATGCTGGTAAGTCGCCTGCGCACACTTGAGCCCAAAGGGCATAGAGACATAGCAGAAGGCTCCAAAGGGAGTGATGAACGCCGTCTTCTCCTGGTCCTTAACTGCCATCTTAATCTGATGATACCCGGAATAGGCATCCAAGAAACTTAAGCGTGCACAACCTGCCGTAGCATCAATGATCTGATCAATACGGGGGAGAGCAAAAGGATCAGCCGGACACGCCTTGTTCAAGTCCGTGTAGTCCACACACATCTGCCAGGTGCCGTTCTTCTTAAGTACAAGCACCGGGTTAGCCAACCACTCTGGGTGAAAAACCTCAACAATGAACCCGGCCGCCAAAAGCCGGGCCACTTCTTCACCAATAGCCTTCCGCCTCTCTTCGTTAAACCGTCGAAGGAACTGTCTGACCGGCTTAAATTTTGGATCAACATTGAGAGTGTGCTCAGCGAGTTCTCTAGGTACACCTGGCATGTCAGAAGGTTTCCATGCGAAGATGTCCCTATTCTCACGGATGAACTCGATGAGCGCGCCTTCCTATTTCGGGTCCAGATTTGCACTGATGCTGAACTGCTGAGACGAGTCACCTGGAACAAAATCAACAAGTTTAGTCTCATCAGCTGATTTAAACTTCATTGCTGGTTCATTCTCCGTGGTTGGCTTTTTCAGAGAGGTCATATCTGTTGGGTCAACATTGTCTTTATAAAATTTCAACTCTTCTGTGGCACAAACAGACTCTGCATAAGCCGCGTCACCTTCCTCACACTCCAGAGCCACTTTCCGGCTGTCGTGAACCGTAATGGTCCCGTTGTGACCCGGCATCTTGAGTTGTAAGTACACATAACACGGCCGTGCCATGAACTTGGCGTAAGCCGGCCGTCCAAATATGGCGTGGTAAGGACTTCTTATCTTGACCACCTCAAAGGTCAACTTCTCCACCCTGTAGTTGTTCTCATCACCGAAGGCCACTTCCAGTTCGATCTTGCCGACTGGATAAGCCGATTTACCGGGTACCACACCATGGAAGATAGTATTTGACTGGCTGAGGTTCTTATCAACTAGCCCCATACGACGAAAAGTCTCATAATAGAGGATGTTGATGCTGCTGCCTCCATCCATGAGTACCTTTGTGAACTTATAGCCTCCCACTTGAGGAGCCACCACTAAGGCCAGGTGGCCCGGGTTATCCACCCGGGGAGGGTGATCCTCCCTACTCCACACTATGGGCTGCTCCGACCACCGTAAGTAGCGTGGAACCGCCGGCTCAACAGCATTAACAGCCCTCTTGTGAAGCTTCTCGTCTCGTTTGCACAAACTAGTGGTGAACACGTGATACTGTCCACCGCTAAGCTGCTTTGGGTTGGTCTGATAGCCCCCCTGTTGCTGTTGATGACCCTGACCAGACTGTTGATTAAAGCCCCCTTGACCGTTCTGAGGACCGGAATTTGACCCGCCGCCCGGGCCATGAAAGCCGCCGGCGCCTGAGCCGCCACCCGGACCATTGTAGTTTTTAAAGGCCTTCATGATAGCACAATCCTTCCACAGATGAGTCGCTGGCTTCTCTCTAGAACCGTGTCTCGGACAAGGTTCATTCAACAGCTATTCCAGAGAAGGTCCTGACCCGCCGCCTCGGGGAGGGGGCCTCCCCTTGCGTCGCTGGTTATTACCTTGAGAGTTGGTGTTGGCTACAAACTCTAGGCTGCCATCGGCCTTGCGCTTGCCTCCTCCTTGGTTCCCCGGGCTAAACTGAGGACCCTTGCCGTTGCCGTTCTTCTTTCCCTTCCCTGCCCTTTCATCATCTGAAGGGGGATCCTTGGTACCATCGGAATCGGCGTACTTGACAAGAGCTGCCATCAGTGTACCCATATCAGTACAGTCACGCTTAAGCCGCCCGAGTTTCATCTTTAGGGGCACAAAGCGACAGTTTTGTTCCAACATTAAGACTGCAGAGCCGGCATCCATCTTATCCGATGAATGTACGATCTCCTTGACCCGGCGAACCCAATGGGTCGTGGATTCACCCTCCTGCTGCTTACAGTTAGTCAGATCCACGATTGACATAGATTGCCTGCAGCTATCTTTGAAGTTTTGAATGAACCGGGCTTTCAGCTCAGCCCAAGACCCGATGGAGTTCGGCGGTAACCCTTTCAACCACGTGCGGGCAGTTCCATCTAACATCATGGTGAAATATTTGGCCATGGCCGCCTCGCTGACTTCCAGCAATTCCATAGCCATCTCATAACTCTCGATCCAGGCTGCCGGCTGTAAGTCTGCTGTATAGTTAGGCACCTTCCTAGGTCCTTTGAAGTCCTTGGGTAGACGTTCATTACGGATAGCTGGCATCAAACACGGTACACCCCCGGTTCTAGTAGGGATACCCGCATCAACGGACATCGTCGGATAAGCCGGGGGGGTCTGGTAAGCCATCACTTGAGGCGCCTGCTCCGCCTCCTGGCGTAATTAGTCTGCTACGTAGAAGCCTCCATTATGAGCCGGGCCATGACCAGGGGGCGGGTCATGGCGTCGGACATTACTTGAGCCGGTCGCCGAGACCATGTGCCGGCTGTAACTCGGGCTCTGCCCTAGACGAGGGGTTGAATGGATCCTATCCCGGCTGTAGGAGTACGCTCTTGCTGCGCCAGCGCTGTCTGGAGGAGTTCTCTGACCCGGCGGGTCTCAATAGCCGTCGGAGAGTCGCCATCAACGGGCAGAGCCGCCAGCCGTGCCGCTGCGGCGACCATGTTCTCCAGCGGGTTATTATAATGGCCCGGGGGTATTGGCACATACTGAGGCGGGGCGGGGGGCCCCTGGGGAGGCCCCATCACTCGTGGTTGAATAAGGGGTCCAGATCCGGGTGCTACGACCCCCGGCGGGTGACTAGACCCTGCACCCGGTGTGCTGAAGAGGTTGCGCGGATCGTAAACCGGCGGGAGTCGAGATCGAGCCTTTTGATGCCTCCTTCTCATGACCTCATTGGCCGCGTTCTGATCCATCGTGAGTTGGAAGGACTGCGCCTGAATCAGCTGAGTCCGGGCATCGAGAGCCGCCCGCTCCGCAGCCAGTCTGATCCCTTCCGCTGCAAGGTCCTCTTTAGCTTTTATCAGATCCAATTTTAGCTGTGCCACCGCCGCATCATGCTGAACTTGATCCGCCGGGTCGACCGTTGCGGTTAACAGGGCCGTCATCTTATCCGTGAGATCCATCAGCACCAGAGCCGGGGAAGGCACCGGGTTTTCCGATCCGGAAGCGGGGTTTTGAACAGGCTGCGCACCAGCCATAAAAACTCCAACCTGACTTGGCGGCTCAAAAAAGGTCCGGAATACTGCTGCCATCGGAATGACTCATGAGCCTGCCATCTTGAAGTTGGTACAACGAGTTTGACTCATCAGCGGCCGACTCGCCGTCAGAGCCGGCGGCCGCCTCATCCCCAGACCCAGATGGATCAGAGGGCCCTCCGTGGATGCATCCCACAAAAGCGCGCTTTAAGGCAGGCCGGGCCCGGGCGGGTCGTGCGCGCTGAGCCGTTTCGATGAGACCGGCGCGGAGATCCGGCTCGGGGCCCGGCTCTCCAATCTTGCCGATGAAGACATGAATTCCACCGAAGGGGACCCGGTACCCGTACTCCACTGAGCCGGCGTCGGGGCCCCAGTCCGCATCGTCGACGTAGAGCTTGCCGCGACGACTCTTGGTCATCCGGCCCACAGCGTATCCCTTGAGCCCTTCGAAGCTGCCCTTCAAGAACTCAAATCCACCGTGCGCCAGCCCCACGGTGGGCGCCAACTGTCGTGGAATTGTCACGGCAGATGTCCTCGGGTTAGGACTTAGTCGTGGAGCCATCGCAGTTGGGAAGCTTGAAGGGGTTAAGTGGGACAAGGAACACGAGGGTTTATACTGGTTCGGCCCCTCATGGTGAAGGTAAAAGCCTACGTCCAGTTGAGGAGGTATTAATCAAGGTTTCGATAACCAGGGAGCTAAACAGCTATGCCCGGCTCTCGATCAGATTGTTGTCGCCCCTAAACCGCTGCCGGGTCGTCCCTTTCTATAGGGAGGTTGGCACCCAGCGGCCCTTAGAGTCCCGGCCGGCTCATAAGAGTGTCCGGCTCGGACTCTAAACAATACTTGCCTTACACTACAATACTACTATAACAATGATGATAACTATGGGCAATAAGCCATCGCCGGGTCTCAGCCCATCTCTGGCCCATTATCTTGAAACTTAGCTCCGGGCTTCTGGCAATGACCCTTAGTGTAACCCGGCCCTCCTGGCGGGTGACTTCCAGGTCTATATCCTCAACACATCCCTTGCATATTACAGTTCATCACGAAGCTTTTGTAGCTTGGTGGCGCTGATTGAAGAACTCTGTCAATGACACTATCAACCAGAAGATTAACTCCCAGTTGAGTCAAGTGATTGTGGTACCCAGACATTTTGAGTATATGTTCACTGACAGAACTATTCTCCTCCATTTTTCAGCTGTAGAACTTATTGGAGACTTCATATCTCTCAATCCGGGCATTTGCTTGAAATATTAACTTCAACTCCTGGAACATCTCATATGCTCCATGACGTTCAAAACATCGTTGAAGTCCCGGTTCTAAGCCGTAAAGCATGGCAAACTGAACTATCGAGTAGTCATCAGCTTTGCTCTGCCAGGCGTTCATAACGTCCGGCATTGCTCCTGCAGCGGGTCTTGCACCTAGCGGTGCTTCCAGGACGTAATTCTTCTGTGCAGCACTGAGGATAATCCTCAAGTTACGGACCCAGGCCGTGTAGTTGCTACCATCATCTTTCAACTTAGCTTTCTCTAGGGACGCATTAAAATTCAACGCAACAGTAGCACGGGCCATTTATCTACAACAACATAGACATGCAAAATACTATCACGTACTAAGTTCATGATAAATTAAAGTTTAATTAATCATATTACTTAAGAACTCCCACTTAGATAGACATCCCTCTAATCATCTAAGTGATCACGTGATCCATATCAACTAAACCATGTCCGAACATCACGTGAGATGGAGTAGTTTTCAATGGTGAACATCACTATGTTGATCATATCTACTATATGATTCATGCTCGACCTTTCGGTCTCAGTGTTCCGAGGCCATATCTGCATATGCTAGGCTCGTCAAGTTTAACCTGAGTATTCTACGTGTGCAAAACTGGCTTGCACCCGTTGTATGTGAATGTAGAGCTTATCTCACACGATCATCACGTGGTGTCTCGGCATGACGAACTGTCGCAACGGTGCATACTCAGGGAGAACACATGTACCTTGAAATTAGTGAGAGATCATCTTATAATGCTACCGCCGTACTAAGCAAAATAAGATGCATAAAAGATAAACATCAGATGCAATCAAAATAAGTGATATGATATGGCCATCATCATCTTGTGCCTTTGATCTCCATCTCCAAAGCACCGTCATGATCACCATCGTCACCGGCCTGACACCTTGATCTCCATCAAAGCATCGTTGTCGTCTCGCCAACTATTGCTTCTATGACTATCGCTTCCGCTTAGTGATAAAGTAAAGCAATTACATGGCGATTGCATTTCATACAATAAAGCGACAACCATATGGCTCCTTCCAGTTGCCGATAACTGTTACAAAACATGATCATCTCATACAACAATTTATATATCATCACGTCTTGACCATATCACATCACAGCAAGCCCTGCAAAAACAAGTTAGATGTCCTCTACTTTGTTGTTGCAAGTTTTACGTGGCTGCTACGGGCTTAGCAAGAACCTTTTACCTACGCATCAAAACCACAATGATTTTTCGTCAAGTGTGTTGTTTTAACCTTCAACAAGGACTGGGCGTACTCACACTCTATTCAACTAAAGTTGGAGAAACAGACACCCACTAGCCACCTGTGTGCGAAGCAGGGCGGTAGAACCAGTCTCATGAACGCGGTCATGTAATGGTGGTCTGGGCCGCTTCATCCAACAATACCACTGAATCAAAGTATGACATGCTGGTAAGCAGTATGACTATTATCGCCCACAACTCTTTGTGTTCTACTCGTGCATATAACATCTACGCATAGACCTGGCTCGGATGACACTGTTGGGGAACGTAGTATTTCAAAAAAAACCTACGGTCACACAAGATCTATCTAGGATAAGCATAGCAACAAGCAGGGAGAGTGTGTCCAAGTACCCTCGTAGACCGAAAGCGGAAGCGTTTAGCAACGCGGTTGATGTAGTCGAACGTCTTCGCAATCCAACTGATCCAAGTACCGAACGCACGGCACCTCCGCGATCTGCACACGTTCAGCTCGGTGACGTCCCTAAAACTCTTGATCCAATTGAGTCTGAGGGAGAGTTTCGTCAGCACGACGGCATGGTGACGGTGATGATGAAGTTACCGGCGCAGGGCTTCGCCTAAGCACTACGACGATATGACCGAGGTGTGTAACTGTGGAGGGGGGCACCGCACATGGCTAAAAGATCAACTTGTGTGTCTATGGGATGCCCCCCCTCCCCCGTATATAAAGGAGGGAGGGAGGAGGGCGGCCGGCCCCTAGAGGCACGCCCCAAGGAGAGGAGTCCTACTAGGACTCCAAGTCCTAGTAAGATTCCACTTGGTGGAAGTGGGGAAGAAGGAAGGAGAGGGAGGGGAGAGGGAAACAGGGGCCGCGCCCCCCTCCCCTAGTCCTATTCGGACTCCCCTTGGGGGGGGGCGCGCCACCTCCTGGATGCTGCCCTCTCTCTCCCCTAAGGCCCACTAAGGCCCATTACTTCCCCAGGGGGTTCCGGTAACCCTTCCGGCACTCCGATTTTATCCAAAACTATCCGGAACCCTTCCGGTGTCCGGATAACATGGTCCAATATATCAATCTTTATGTCTCGACCATTTCGAGACTCGTCGTCATGTCCGTGATCTCATCCGGGACTCCGAACAACCTTCAGTACATCAAATCACATAAACTCATAACACGAATCATCATTGAACGTTAAGCGTGCGGACCCTACGGGTTCGAGAACTATGTAGACATGACCGAGACACCTCTCCGGTCAATAACCAATAGCGGAACCTGGATGCTCATATTGGTTCCTACATATTCTACGAAGATCTTTATCGGTCAAACCGCATAACAACATACGTTGTTCCCTTTGTCATCGGTATGTTACTTGCCCGAGATTCGATCGTCGGTATCACCATACCTAGTTCAATCTTGTTACCGGTAAGTCTCTTTACTCGTTCCGTAATGCATCATCCCGCAACTAACTCATTAGTCACATTGCTTGCAAGGCTTATAGTGATGTGCATTACCGAGAGGGCCGAGAGATACCTCTCCGACAATCGGAGTGACAAATCCTAATCTTTATCTATGCCAACTCAACAAACACCATCAGAGACACCTGTAGAGCATCTTTATAATCACCCAGTTATGTTGTGGCGTTTGATAGCACACTAAGTGTTCCTCCGGTATTCGGGAGTTGCATAATCTCAAAGTCATAGGAACATGTATAAGTCTTGAAGAAAGCAATAGCAGTAAACTAAACGATCATAGTGCTAAGCTAATGGGTGGGTCTTGTCCATCACATCATTCTCTAATGATATGATCCCGTTCATCAAATGACAACATATGTCTATGGCTAGGAAACTTAACCATCTTTGATTAACGAGCTAGTCTAGTAGAGGCATACTAGGGACACTCTGTTTGTCTATGTATTCACACGTGTACTAAGTTTCTTGTTAATACAATTCTAGCATGAATAATAAACATTTATCATGATATAAGGAATATAAATAACAACTTTATTATTGCCTCTAGGGCATATTTCCTTCAATCGGTCCTATGGTCGGGGATGGATCTGGAATCCAGTCTGTTCAAGCAAGGATGGTGCGGCGGCGGCGACATCCTCGTGGTGGACCTGTGTCCTCGGGCTCCGTCATTGCGACGGCGTGTGCTCCAGCGCCGGCGTGGAGCTTGGTAGGTAGTCCAGGAGCGGATGCAGATTGTGGTCTGCATCGGCGGCATCTAGAAGATGGTGGATCGTGTGTTGGGTTTGTGGTACGTGGATGGCAGGTATGGTTTCCTCCTCCGACGTCCTAGTCATGTGGGGATGCCATATCTGGAGTTCGATGGCGTGTCCAGGGTGTTGCCCCGGTCTGATTCGTTCAATGGTAATGGTTTCATCTTTGGTGAGCCACCTTGGAGGTCCGCAAAGCTGCATATCAACGATGGAGCCGCGTCGAGCTCGGGTGTGGAGGTGATCCGTTATTTTTTTGTTTGGTGGCTACTCTTGTGGTGCCAGAGGCAGGTGACGGGCGTTGGTGTCAAGCTCGGAGGTTTCTTTGGTCTTGTTTGTAATTTTACTTCTTGGTTGATATTGCTTTGTGCAAAGGCTAGCGTTTTGCTATGTATTCAGTTTTGCCAGGTCGGTGTGTACGTGACTTGTACTATGATTCTTATGATATAAATAAGACATGTATTACCATGCAAAAAAGGTGGGCGGGGCCTTTGTAGCGTACGCCGGTCTGCGGCCCCCCTTAATACCCATCGGCCCGCGGCCCCCCATTAATAACCGGCGGTCACCCGCGGGCGCCGTGTCATTACTCCGGCATAAACGGCCGTGCTGATGTGGTCACCTATTACAGGTAGGGTCAAGGACCCACCATTTGGACACATAGGGCCCATCACCATCATAGATAGGTCCCTGGACCATGCCAGCATTCAGATGCATACATCAGGAGGTTCATTCGGACGGCTCTGCGACACTCGGACGATCACGTGTCACTTGCTGATGGACCACCACTCGGACGTAGAGGACAAGAGGGCGTCGTAGGAGCTGCAATGGTCGAGGAATCCTAAGTCATATACTAAATAGAGTTATAGCTACCGTTACCTGTAACTGCTGTAGTAGAGGCTCATTACACTAGTAACTGTTTCATTCAATGACATTAATTGCCTCGGCGGCGTGGGAGACATGGGGCTGCAGTGCACTCTATATAAGCCGCACCCCTCTCCATAGCCGGGCACGTTCAATCTCTGTAACCATATCCATAAAATCAAAGCAAGCCTCAAGGCACGAGACGTAGGGCTTTTACCTCCACCGAGAGGGGCCTGAACTCGTTAAACACCGAGTTTTACACCTACGCCGTAGCTAGTCTCTACCCCTTATTCGTACCCCTAGTACTCATTGTCAGGACATGACCCTGATAGTCGGCGCCCACCATGGGGCTAGGCATCTAGCAAAGTCTCACGGTGTAGGTGGATTTCTTCATCATCATGTCAGTTGGCGGCGAAATTCGCTTCGGGACGATCTCCTTCATCGCCGATGACTCAGCGTGGCTACGCGAGGCCCCGCTGGACGTGGAGGCGTTGCCCGTCCGTGGAACGACGCACTTCTGTGCTTTCTCCTATGGAGTCCTTCTCCAGCAGCCCTCGGCTCCGCACCGAGTGGTAATCCACCCCACCATTGCGCGTCGTCGCAAACGCTCCGGGCGTTCGCAGTTGCTGTCGGTGTCAAAACCGGCATATCTCGGGTAGGGGGTCCCGAGCTGTGTGTCATGGATCGATGGGCAACAGGAGACATGGGACACGACGTTTACCCAGGTTCGGGCCCTCTTAATGGAGGTGATACCCTACTTCCTGGTTGATTGATCTTGATGAATATAGAGATTACAAGAGTTGGTCTACCCTGAGATCATATGTTGTAGTCTAAACCCTGGGGGTGTGATGATTATGTCATAATGATTTATTAACTAGCCTGGCCTTGGCTTATATAATGCACCAGAGGCCTAGGATAACAAGAGTCCTAGCCGAATACGTTGGTGGAGAGGAGTCCTTGTCTTGATCACTAAGTCTTGTGGAATACTCCTTGTATGCGGCATGGGCTGCCTGAAGTGGCCCATGAGTGAACCGCCATGGGGTCCTCGGTCCGATCCACCTGGTCGGGAGATGATGTGGTGAGTACCCCCTAGTCCAGGACACCGTCAGTAGCCCCCTGAACCGGTCTTCAAGTTGGGGACGCTCCTCGATCCTTCCGAACTGTTCTTCATCTTCGGTCGTCGGTCTTGAAAACTGGTTCAACAAATCTTCTCATCTTCGATCTTGAGGATTGCCGAAGTAAATCCAAAGAGTTTACACGTCGGGTATCCGAGGAGCCCCTTTAAGTTATCGGCCTTTAACAATGCCTTGTTATTTTTACGCCCACCTCAGCTTTGAAGTTGTTCCCGTGCAGTGGTGTCCTCTTGCATCCGAGCCCCAACGCTGGACTGCATTCAAGGTATCTTTTGCAGCCGAGCACCAACCTCGGACTGTATCCAAGCTCCAACGCCGGACTGTGTCCAAGCTCCAACGCCGAACTATATCCGAGGTGTCATAGATCACCTTGGCTTGAAAAAGTTTGAAGGAGGTTATCCGAGTTTAACACTGAAAAGTTCTCTATGGAATGAGCCATTCGAATCCGAGCTTTATGTCGGACCACTTCCGAGCTCCAACGATGGTCAGCATCCGAGGTGTTGTAAACTACCTCGGTCTTCTAAAAGATTGAATGAATTCAGCCGAGCTTAATGCCGGAAATGCCCTCTATGGAGCCAGCCACTGGCACCCGAGCTTTATGCCGGACTACTTCTGAGGTGGTGCACCACCCCGACCGCGGGCTGATTTTTTGTGAATATTTTTTATTGGTGCAATTTATTCTCTGCCGAGATATATAGCCAGCATATGTATATCTAGTAGCCCTCAAGGTGTGTGTCGGTCTAAAACCTGAGATGCACCTGAAGTAAAACATAAAACTGTTGATCCTAGTAGCCCCTGAGACTCAGGTCGATTTGCAAAATCGGCATGAGGATCAACTCCTAGCTCGGCAGCATACGTAGGAATAGAAACGCAGTGTGATATATTAGAAATAATGATCGGCGGACAGGCCCCTGAGAGAGGGCTGTGAGAAGTTGCCGTGATATATTAGCTTGATGCCGAATAACTCCAAGACGGTACTTATTATTGTCTGAAGACACGCTTGCCCATAGTTCGGTCATGCCGAACACTGAGCACTTTGAATTCTCTGCATTGAATAGGCCATGCAATAGCCCCCGAGCCACTGGTCGGGTGGCAACACCAGATCAGGGGATCGATGTGCCCCTTTAATATTTATAAATAATGAGCGCGAAGCGCAGTAGCCCCCGAGCCTTAATGTGGGCACGGGTGGCCGTATTAAGGATCGATATCCGTTTGACAGAAAAATTTTGTTGTGTTTAACACAAACTTCTCAAAAAGAGAATAAGATCTCTTAAAGGAGCTTAGAGCTGGTCGAAATCCAAGCTCGCCAAGGTAGGCCCCAAGGGGTTTAAAAGATGGGTTTGCAGTAAATGGATTTTACTCACAATTTTTATGTGTAATGATTCTATGTATCCAAGTACTTTACATCATTAATGCTCGGATCCGCATTGTACAAAACTTTGTTGACCGACCATCGGCTTCAACCTCCTCAGCCAGTAGCTGGGGAGTGTTTGTCCTAATTTATAAAGCCTTTACAAGGGCAAAGTTTTACGACAAACAAGACAATCCATCCATATGGTTTTATAAACAAAGGTATGCGGAGAGATATGCTATATTGCTATTAAATGTAAAAAACATCTTCCAAAGAAAATAGTCCCGCTATCGGTTCCTTTCTTTGGGTTGTCATGCTGATCATGATCATGAAACCTCACCTCCGATCAATGTGGGAGGAAAATATTGAGGATTTAGTTTGGGGAAAGTTCCCGAACTATGTGGTCTATAGCGAACCTAAATTTTCACTTCCGTCGTTGCCGACCAATTATACCCTTTAAGATCGCTAGCTTTCGGCTTCACCCAGTCTGAGGTACTAACTCGGATGACCAGGTAGTAACAATCATAGAGGTGCTCCCTTTACCGCCTAGCCGAACAATCGGGAACGTAGGGGTAAGCACAGGAGCCAGGTAACCCAGCTTGGCCAAAATCTTAAGTCAAATTGATGCATATTTATGGCTTTATAACGATGATTACGGAAGGCAGCCCTCGTATATTAAATACAAATGCCGATGATATGTTTATTTTGACTCCGTTGCGACCGTTTATTAGTTGAAAGTGGCCCATCGTCGGCTTCTACCCCTTTGTAGATACTACGCAGGGTGTTTCCGCAATAACAAGACAACCCTTAGCTAACGTGTCGGTGCCCTGAGGCGGTTGTGTTAGTGGAAACGAGGCAATCAGATATGCGGACTTTATAACTTTCACTTAGTCATAGGAGCTTAAAGTTGGGAGGCCAGCTACTAGCCCCTGGTTAGTGTCGGCGACAGCCGAGGTCAAGCCGTAAACACTTCGGCCAATGTTATGAACGGCTCGTCATTTAACACAGTCATTGGATCGCTGACCAATTTATGCTTATTGTGGCAGTCAGTTTTCAGCTTTCTCCACTGAGGTGCTTAACCATGCGAGCTAGAAGCACAATCGCAGTGGTTCTCCCTTTGCACACCTAGCCAAACAAAGCAGAACGTAGGAGGCAAGCATAGGAGCCGGGCAACCCAACTATTAACCAAAGACACAATTCAAAACCGATGCAGATGTAGCAATATCCGAGAATGTTTTTGCAGAATCTCTAAAGGTGTCCGGCGTTGCACTACGAGACTTATGCTGGAAACACACAAATAGTTTAAAAGTGCCATAGGCTCGAAAAGCCAAAAACTTATGTAAAAGCTTGACGTCCGGACTAAACCGAGATTTTGGTGCCAATCCGGAAGTTGGTCTTTTTAAAAAAAATGTGCTTCTGTCGTGCTTTAACATGACACATCCAATCTCAAGACTTCAAGCGGGCCAGCCTACGGCTTCAAGCTCCTTATCCCGAAGGCGGAGTGCTTCTCCGAGGCCAGTTTAGCGAACTAAACTCGAGCGGCTTTAGAGAGAATCTAGGCTATCCGGCTATTGACCATACACTCGAGTCGAAAAAGGAGCGGTAGAAAAAAGACTTTGCAACGACCAAGAAGAAAACACATTATTACAGAACAGCTAATGTAAATTTTAAGAGCCCCCAGTTAACATGGGTAAGGGGAGTTTTTTTTAACGAACAACGTATGTGAGCATGGTCAAACTGAATACAAGTTAAAATTTTGAAACTTTGAGCATGAAAGCGACTTAGCTGGTTAATGTGTTCGGTATTGATGACGCGGTCCGAGCTTGATGCGGGACAAGGTTCCATCCCCCAAGCCGGTCCCGAGGTGGTGGAGCGAAGAGCTCGGCACTCCAAAGTGGTGACATAGCACGGCCAATGCAGGCCGGCAGAGTGACGCCGAAGTCCCCGGCGTGGGTTAATGAAGTGTTGACGAAGCCCCCCGTCCAGCCGAGGTGACGTGGTATGTCAAGACGCCGAGCTGACACCACTGTCCGACCCGAATCATTTTCCTGTACACAAAAAATAGTGCAAACCAAAGATAATAATAATAAGAAATTAGAAAAATTGTTGCATAATAAATAATTTATGCAAAGTGAGTAATAAAAGAAATATGGCATGTGCGTCGAACACTCGATGAGGTAGAGCTCTCTCGGTGATGCCGAAGTCCCCGAGGCAACCGAACATGTCGGTATGGCAACTCGACCAACAAGGTGATCATGCGAGCCAATGTACGCCGATTGGGACGACGACATCGGCTTGCCGAAGAGACCACATGACGCAGTCGAAGTCCATTACCTGCACATGTAAAAGAGTGCAGGCCAACAATAATAATATAAATATATAAAAATCCTCGCGTAATTAATTTACGCAAAATAATTTATTTAAAGATATGTGGCCTGGCGCCGAAGTCAATGTCAATGCAGGGCGTCGGCGTGATGCGGTAAAGGCGTGGCAAAGCCTGAATTCACAGGTCGGTCTGAGTTCCGGATGCAGCATTCGCCGAACTATGTACGGAAACTGACCGAACCACCATGCGATCATCGTTAATGCGGCCACCATTTGATGGACCTGTGTACAGATGATGGAACAAAACAAAGTAATAATTCCTTGGGAAAAATAAACCCAAACAAGCAAACATCGCTAGGATTAATAGCACCTGGTTTATTTGTTGTAGCAGTCCGAAGAAAAGTGACTCCCAAAATTGGGACTCGATCCGCACACCCATTGCGTGATGGGCGGTGAAGCGATGGCATGGTGATGCTGATAAAGGTTGGATCGCCAAGGAAAAGCTCCCGCTCCAGATAACGTGACGAAGTTGGTCGACGGACGATGCCGAAGTCTCCGGAGTAGGTTGATGAAGGGATGGCGAAGCCTCCGGTCCAGAGAGGAGCAGGTCGGTAAGGAGACGTTGCAGCTGCCATGTCAGCCGAGGTGTTGAAGTAGTTCGGCGTGATGGACATCGGCTCGAAGAAGCAACGGTGCGGTCATGCCGATGCAGGTCGTAACTCGTGACGTGGTCAATGCCGGCCTGATGAAGTGACCGTGTGGCGATGCCGGTGTGCCCGCTCCATGTAATCCGTGGGGCGGCGATGTTGGTTATGATTTATCCTTCGCAATGTCGAATTCTTGTTCGGCTTGCCGAGACGATGATCCGAAGAAATTGAGCTCGGCTCAACAAAGCGACGACGTGTCTAGTGCAGGTCGGCAGCCGTGGAGTAACGTTGTCGGGCTGGTTCGACATCGGCGCGATGGTGAAGATCATATTGAAAAAGACTTTAAAATTAGTAGGATATGTTTGGGAACAAAATACAATACCCCATACAAAACTTCCTTCAAAAAGGATGGCCGAAATCCCGTTCAAAAAAAGATGAACTCGGGTCAGATTCGTTCTCGCGCAGAAAACAAATCTAAAAAGTGATGCACTAATCGGAAGGTTTCCGGAGTTTGGACGGTCGGATCGAGCTGAAATTTTGAGGGGTGGTAGATATAGGAATTCCTCAGCCGATCAACGGTTGGATCTTCCAATGGACGTCTGAGCTAGATACTGGACACCATGCTCCAAACTCGTCCAGATTCCCGTCCAGATTCGACGGGGCTCCGGTATATCGAAGACCGGCGGAGATTGCTCCATCGGAACGCGACAAAATTTTACACTGTTATTGTAGACTCAATTCCGCACAACTCCACCAAAGGAATCGTCAAAGCGATGCTCAAGGAGGTGGTGGTAGCGGATACAAGTTCTCTGTTTGAAAAAACAGCACGGTCGCCTGAGGGCAATGTTGACGTTGAGCCCCCGAGCTCCATGGATGATTCCTCCATGATCTTGATAGAGATCAAAGTTGATGTTGATGAAGGTCCTCGTCCAAACATGATAATTGGAGGTAGGGCATAGTCCTCGGTCAAGCCAAGGTGACCAGTCAAGGCGGCGACGAGGACGCCGACGTCGTAAGTGATCTGCACGCGAGCCATTGATCCTTTTGCCGACCACACAGCGGAACTCTCAATGAAAGCACCATTATCGGTGTCAAAACCAGCAGATCTCGGGTAGGGGGTCCCGAGTGTGTGTCATGGATCGATGGGTAACGGGAGACAGGGGACACGATGTTTACCCAGGTTCAGACCCTCTTAATGGAGGTAATACCCTATATCCTGCTTGATTGATCTTGATGAATATAGAGATTACAAGAGCTGATCTACCCCGAGATCATATGTTGTGGTCTAAACCCTGGGGGTGTGATGATTAATGTCATAATGATCTATCGACTAGCCTGGCCTTTGCTTATGTAATGCACCAGAGGCCTAGGATAACAAGAGTCCTAGCCGAATACGTTGGTGGAGAGGAGTCCTTGTCTTGATCAAAGTCTTGTGGAATACTCCTTGTATGCGGCATGGCTGCCCGAAGTGGCCCATGAGTGAACCGCCATGGGGGTCCTCGGTCCGATCCACCTGGTCGGGAGACGATGTGGTGAGTACCCCCTCGTCCAGGACACCGTTAGCTATAGCGCTGGATCAAGCACGCTGTTGCCACCCAGGCAGCGGCAGAGCAAGTGGCGGCTCTCGAGTTTGACGAGCCCGCCCTCGACCTCTCTAACAGATCACTCGGTGATTCCTCAGAGGAGTCTGAATCCAAAAGCATCAAGTCAACTGCCGAGATACTCATGGCAGATGACTTTGAGCACCGTGTACCCCCGGGTTACACGGAGCCCAAAGACGGCCGCGCGGGTACGTCTCACGTTAACACCGACGGCGGCTTTCTGGGCCACGAGCCGTATGTACCTCAGGCTCTCACTCGGGAGCAGCGGGATGAGCTCCGTCGCAAAAATGACCAGCTCCTGAACACTCCCATCACCAGGACAACTCCCGAGGCATTAGCCATAGAGTCAACTCGCCTGGCCACTCTGGCTGAGCGCGATCGCCTCGAACGGCTTCAGAGGGAGCTGGATGAGCGCGAGCCTCGTCAACCCAGTTCCAGACGGCACAAACGCCGGCTCTACTCGAGTGACCAACATCGTAAGTATCAAGTACCCAATACTCCACTTCAAAATCTAGCAGCCGCCACTCGGATCGCGGATTCCATCCAGCCCTCTGGCTCTTCGGCCAGAGAAGGGATTCGTCAGATCCAGGCGCTCCTCAAGATAGCGTTGTCATAGAATGCAGCGCTGTCCCATTCCAGAGATCGGATCCATAGCGCATTCGTGCGTGTGGAGACCGTCCAGTCCGCTCATAGTCCGCTCGGCTCAGGTTGGCGCCGAACCACTTCTTCATCCAGAGATCGTCACGAAGATCGGAGGCGCGATCGAGTCGCGTCACCCTGGCGTAACGAAGACTACGATCGTGCCCTGATGCCTCCGCCATGGGATGTCGCATACGGGCGCCAGCCCTACAATGACAGGCGGACACACGGCAGCGACCGCAGGCCGAGTCCTTCTCGTCCAACAAGAGACACTCGAGAACCCCTGTTCAACGCGAGATCTTTTCTCGCTCAGAACGTGGTCGACAGAGACCGGGCCCTGCGAGAAGGCCAAGATCACGATGCACCGAGTGGTTCCGTACGTCAGGTCCCGAGTGCTTTAGCCGTTACATACGAGCAGCTGAGATTCCCAACAACTTCAGGTTGGCCACGGGGATCAGCAAATTCACTAGCGAGTCCAAGCCTGAGATATGGCTAGAAGGTTACCGAATAGCAGTCTAGATCGACGGCGGCAATGACAATGTGGCCATGAAGCATGTCCCGCTGATGCTAGAGGGATCCGCTCGAGCTTGGCTTACTCGGCTCCCGACAGGCAGCATATTTTGTTGGGATGACCTGGCGAGGGTATTCATCAAGACTTTTGAAGGCACTTACAAGAGACCGGGTGGCCTAGCCGAGCTGCAACACTGCGTGCAAAAGCAGAATGAGACTCTCCAAGAGTTTGTTCAGCTGGACCACCCTACACAATACGGTGGAAACGTCAACGAGCACCAGACAATCTGCGCCTTCAAGGCCAGAGTTAGGTATCGGGAGCTGAACATGAAGTTTGGCCGAACGGAGACCCCGACTCTCAGTCGGGCTATGGAGATAGCCAACCGGTATGCCAACATTGACGAAGAGGGCTGATTGAGGAGCGGTAAAAGCCGAGCAGGCGACGCTCATCAGTCGGAGAACAAGGGCAAGAAGCACAAACAGAAAGCGGATATTGGAGGGAACACCGAGGCCGTGCCTCTGGCCGGCCAAGGTAAAAAGAGCTCCCAAAAGCAGAAGAAATATTGGAAGGGAAAAAGCAAGTCACCTTGAAGAGTGACATCCTCGACCAACCTTGTCAGATCCATACGAAGAAAGATGAGGAGGGAAACTTGATTTTGCCCAAACACACCACTCGGGAGTGTCGACTCCTGAAGCAAGAGACGCGGCAAGATTCTGGAGACAAGGATGAAGATGACGATGACGGAGCCAAAGATACTTCCAGGTACCCCAACATCGAGAATGTCTTGATGATCTTCGTTGACATCGAGAGCGAGAGTCACCTCAAAGTCACCAACTGAGAGGTCAACATGGCGGTTCTGACTGTCACCAAATATCTCGACTGGGTCAAGACGCTGGTGACCTTTGACCAGTCGGGTCACCCGGCCCACATACCGAACCCCAGGCGGCAGGCCTTGGTAGTCGATCCAGTCGTGCGAGGAGTCCAACTACGCAGAGTACTGATGGGCAGAGGCAGCGGACTCAATATCATCTACGCCGACACATTGGAGGCGATGGGTATCCCGATGACTCGACTAAGCAAGAGTAACATGCAGTTCCATGGAGTAATCCCTGGGGAAAATGCCAAATCACTCGGTCAGATTGCTCTCGACATCGTATTCGGCGAGGAGAAGAACTTCCAAAAAGAACGGTTGCCTTTCTAGGTGGTGGACTTCCGAAGCGCTTATCATGCCATCCTGGATAGGCCTGCCTACACACGTTTTATGGCTCGTCCATGTTACGTGTATCTTAAACTTAAGATGCCAGGGCCGAAAGGCGTGATCACTATCACGGGCAATAGGAAGTTAGCCGAGGAATGTCTCAAGAAGGGCTCTCAGATTGCTGATGAACAGATGGTGATGGTCGAGTTGGACGAGTACAAGAAGGTGGTGGACTCAAGCGAATTGTTGAAGTCCAAGAAGCTGACTGTGGAATCCGCTTTCCAGACGGCAGGGGAGACGAAGCCAGTGCACATCCATCCTCAAGACCCGAATGCTTCCTCGACCAACATCTCCACTACCCTGCAGCAAATAGGAAGCCGCGCTCGTCTAGTTCCATAGTGAGAACTGGGACATCTTCGCATGGAAGCGTTCTGACATGCTGGATGTTCCCAGGGAGCTGGCCGAGCACAGAATCCATGTTGACTCGACGGTGAAGCCTATAAAGGAGCACCTTCGATGATCTTCAGTCGAGAAGCGCAAGGCGATTGGCGAGGAGATAGTGCGGCTCTTAGCCGCCGAGTTCATCCGAGAGATGTACCACTCTGAGTGGCTCGCCAACACCGTCTTAGTGCCAAAGAAGAAGAATACTCTCCAGATGTGTGTAGATTTTAGGCACATCAATCGGGTCTGCCTGAAGGATCATTTCCCTCACCCTCGCATAGATCAGACAGTAGATTCTACTGTCGGGTGTGAGCGGTTGTCATTCCTGGATGCGTACTCCGGGTACCACCAGATCCGAATGTATGGTACTGATGAAATAAAAACAACGTTCGTCAACCCATTAGGGTGTTTTTGCTATATCACTATGCCATTCAGATTGAAAAACGCTAGAGCCATGTTTCAGCGTATGATTCAGAAATGCCTGCGGAAACAGATCAGTCGGAACATGGAAACTTACATGGATGACACCGTGGTCAAGTCCAGGAAAGGTAAATTACTCGGTTTCCTCGTTTTCGAACATGGGATCGACGCCAACCCTGAGAAGATCGGGGCTATCATCCGAATGAATCAACCGGAGCGTCTCCATGACGTACAACGCCTCACAGGCTGCCTGGCAGCCCTGAGTATTCATCTCAAGACTCGATGAGAAAGCCATGCCGCTTTACCGATTGATGAAGAAGACTTACAGATTCGAGTGGACTCACGAAGCGCAGGCCGCGTTCCAGGAACTTAAAGCCCTGCTTTCTACCCAGCTAGTGCTAGCTGCTCCGGGAAGCAAAGAGCCTTTGCTCCTATACATCATGGCCACAGGCCGAGTTATTAGCACGGTCCTCACCGTGGAATGGGAAGAACGAGGAAAAACCTTCAAGCTCTAGCGTCCAATCTACTACATATCTGAGGTCCTGACCCCTTCCAAGCAAAGGTACCCGCATTATCAGAAGCTAGTATATGGAATGTACCTAACTGCAAAAAAGGTGGCGCATTACTTTCAAGAAGACTCGATCACTGTGGTAAGCGATGCTCCTCTGTCTAAGATCATGAACAACAGAGATGCCACTCGCCGAGTGGCTAAGTGGGCCATTGATAACCCACAACTATAGGGGATCGCAACAGTTTTCGAGGGTAGAGTATTCAACCCAAATTTATAGATTCGACGCAAGGGGAGCCAAAGAATATTTGTAAGTATTAGCAGTTGAGTTGTCAATTCAACCACACCTGGAGATTAATTATCTGCAACAAAGTGATCAGTAGCAAAGTAGTATGATAGTTTTGACAGTAGTAGCAACAGCAATAGTAACGAGTGATTTTGTAGCAAGTGTAATAGTAACAATAGCAGTAGTAACTTAGCAAGAATAATATATAGGAAAATCGTAGGCATTAGATCGGCAATTTGTTGGACGATATTCATCATGTAACAGTCATAACCTAGGGTGATATGGCACTAACTTCAGTTCATAAATATAACGTAGGCATGTATTCTGTAACTAGTCATACGTGCTTATGGAAAGAACTTGCACGACATCTTTTGTCCTACCCTCTCGTGGCAGCGGGGTCCAATTGGAAACTAAGGGATATTAAGGCCTCCTTTTAATAGAGAACCGGAACAAAGCATTAACACACGGTGAATACATGAACTCCTCAAACTATGGTCATCACCGGGAAGTGTCTCGACTATTGTCACTCTGGGTTGCCGGATCATAACACGTAGTAGGTGACTATAACTTTCAAGATCGGATCTAAAACATAGATATAATGGTGATAACATAAACGGTTCAGATCTGAAATCATGGCACCCGGGCCGAAAGTGACAAGCATTAAGCATGGCAAAGTCATAGCAACATCAATCTCAGAACATAGTGGATACTAGGGATCAAGCCCTAACAAAACTAACTCAATTACATGATGAATCTTGTAACACCCCGAGACTGATGCGCCAGATGTCTTCCAGTTATTCGTCGTCGTTGACATGTCATTCACTTGCGTGTTGCACTTTGCCATGTCATCATGTGCATTTCATCTGCATGTCTCAGAGTCTATCTTATTCCTTGAGCCTTTGATTCTCGTCATAATCGTCGTTCCTCTTTTCTACCCGAGTACTCGCGACTTTGCTCATCTTCTCTCTTGCGTTCTTATTCCACCTTATCCTCTTTCTCTTCCACTTCGTTCCTAAGATCTCGGGACGAGATCTTCTGCTAGTGGAGGAGAGTCGTAACGCCCCGAGACCGATGTGCCAGATGTCTTCCAGTTATTCGCCGTCGTTGACATGTCATTCGCTTGTGTGTTGCACTTTGCCATGTCATCATGTGCATTTCATCTACATGTTTTCAAAACTTGCATCCATCCGGGTCTCCCAGTTCTCTTAGTTGTCCGTTTTGAGCCCAGACACACTCGCACGCGCCCGCGGCACCTCCGAAATATTATTTTATAAGTGGCATAAAAATGTTCTCGGGATGGGTTGAGAGTTGGTGTGCGGTCTTATTATAGTGTCGGTATACCTCCTGCCAAATTTCATCGCATTCGGAGTCCGTTTGATGCCCCAACGGATAACTATAGCGGCACTATAGCCGGTCTATTCGTCGGACGTTTTTGGTATCCGGAAACCTATGCCGGGCTGCACTTCTCTCTTCTCAGCCCAAGCCCTCCTACACAGCCAGGCCACTAACCCCACCTAGGCCCGGCTAACCCCTCCTCTGCCCGGAGCCGTCCGATCATCATCGGAGGGTCCAAATCCGCCCCAAAACCACCTAACCCTAACCCCTGCCTATTTAAACACCTCCCCCTCTCCATTTTTGGGCAACCCTAGACCCATCCACCTACCTCTAGCCCGGGATTCCAACATCATATTGCATTCTTGTGAGGTTGATAACTTTGTGCATGTTTATCCTTCGGAGTGTGTGATATGTCAAAATGTTGAACTCTCTGTGCTGTACACGATGGTGTGGTTGTAATTCATGTTAGGATGCAGCTTGGCATGTTAAACCTTGTTGCAAAAGTGCATGTTGCTGTTAGCTGCTGGAAACTGATATAACTTGCTCTTTTGTCATTTTCATATCTTTTTGTGTGATTTTCTTTTGAGCATCATGTCTACATGTTTTAGGAGAACAATCATGTCATCTTTGCAATGGTGTAATTCATTTATCATGATATGCCCTGTGTTGTTTGGAACAAGCTTGCAAAGTGACCTAATCGCTGTTTACTGATTTCAGAGAGTAATTTCTGTCAAGTCTGAATCTGTTATATTATGATGCTATGTTTGCTTGATGCTACCTTCAAATCATGTTTTGAGGATCATGCTATGCTCTATCCATCCATGCCCTTGTTTGCAATTATAACCTGATGTAGCTTGTTCTTTTGGTGCATTCAAGATGCTTAAAAATATAACTGTCAGCATGCCCAGTTTTCACTAAGTCTATTATATCATCTTGCCATGTTCACTTGAGGCTATCTTTGCTATGCTAGTTGTCTCGATGCTATCACTATGTCGCGCTACCTACCACTTGTTTATCAAGCCTCCCAAATTGCCATGATAGCGCGCCTCTAACCTTTTCACCATCCTAGCAAACTGTTGTTTGGCTATGTTACCGCTTTGCTCAGCCCCTCTTATAGTGTTGCTAGTTGCAGGTGCAGTGCAGGTTGTTTCATGTTGGGACATGGATATCTTGGGATATCACAATATCTCTTATTTAATTAATTCATCTATATACTTGGTAAAGGGTGGAAGGCTCGGCCTTTTGCCTGGTGTTTTGTTCCACTCTTGCCGCCCTAGTTTCCGTCATACAGGTGTTATGTTCCTTGATTTTTGCGTTCCTAACATGGTTGGGGTTTATGGGCCCCCCTTGACAGTTCGCTTTGAATAAAACTCTTCCAGCAAGGCCCAACATTGGTTTTCCATTTGCCTAATAACAACTAAAACTTGCATAGGGACCTGTCGGCCCCCGAGGTCTCTTAATCAACCCCCCGGGCCAGTGCTCCTCATGAGTGTTGGTCCAAAACAGAGCCACTTGCGGTGCCACCCCTTCACCCGGGGTTTTCGGTTACCGTACGTAGTGTTCATCCGGTCGTGGCCTGAGACGAGATATGCGCAGCTACTATCAGGGTGTCGGCACGCCGGGAGGTCTTGCTGGACTTGTTTTACCATTGTCGAAATGTCTTGTGAACTGGGATTCCGAGTTTGATCGGGTTGTTCCGGGAGGAGGATTTTACTCCATTGATCGTGAGAGCTTGTCGTGGGCTAAGTTGGGACACCCCTGTAGGGTTTAAACTTTCGAGAGCCATGCACGCGGTTATGTGGCAGATGGGAATTTATAATATCCGGTTGTAGAGAACTTGACACCAGATCCAAATTAAAATACACCAACCGTGTGTGTAACGGTGATTGTCTCTTTTCAAGTGAGTCGAGAAGAGAACACGGTGGGGTTATGTTTGAACGGTAAGTAGTTCAGGATCACTTATTGATCATTACTAGTTTGCGACCGTTTGCGTAATTTCTCATCTTACTCTTGTAGTCGTAAGTTAGCCACCATACAATGCATAGTGTTGCTGCAACCTCACCACTTATCCTTTCCATACCCATCAAGCTTTGCTAGTCTTGATACCCATGGTAATGGGATTGCTGAGTCCTCGTGGCTCACAGTTTACTACAACAACAGTTGCAGGTACAGGTAATGCGATGATCATGATGTGAGAGCGATGTTTCCTTGTTTTGGAGTTCTTCTTCTATTTCTTCTTCTTCGATCAGGGATAGGTTCCTGGTCGGCAGCCTGGGCTAGCAGGGTGGATGTAGTTTGAGTTTCTGTTTGTGTTTCATCCGTAGTCGGATCTTGTTCTCATGTACGATTCGACGTATTCTTGTGGCCTTTTTATGCCTTTGTATGTATCCCCATCACTTATGTAATGGTACGATGTAATGACATCCACCTTGCAAAAGCGTCTTCAATATGCGGATCTATCCTTGGTGGGACCTTCGAGTTCCTCTCGGATAGGATCGCATATTGGGCGTGACAAATCTCATCCAACTCCTCACCGACCAGCGAGCCTATGAAGGAATTACTCACTCCTGGTGGGGAGCATCATGGAATTGGCGATGGAGAAGGGTTGGTGATGACGAAGATCAAAGATCCCCCTCTCCAGAGCCCCAAATGGACTCTAGATCTGGCCTCTCGATGAAGAATAGGAGACGGCGATGGCTCTGTCTTGTGAAACGCGATAATTCTTTCTCCCTGATTTTTTTTCTGGAAAAATATGATTTTATAGCGTCGATTTCAGGGTCTGCGGGGCCACCAGGTGGGGACAACCCACCTGGGCGCGCCTGGAGGGGGCAGCGCGCCCAGGTGGGTTGTTCCCACCCAGGTGCCCCCTCCGGTGGTTCTTGGCTCCAGAAGTTATCTTTATTTGTATAAAAATTCCTCGCAAAGTTTCGTTCCAATCCGAGAACTTTTATTTATGCACAAAAACAACACCATGGTAGTTCGGCTGAAAACAACGTCAGTCCGGGTTAGTTTCATTCAAATCATGCAAATTAGAGTCCAAAACAAGTGGAAAAGCATTAGGAAAAGTAGATACGACGGAGATGTATCAACTCCCCAAGCTTAAACCTTTGCTTGTCCTCGAGCAATTTAGTTGATAAACTAAAAGTGAAAAAGAAAAACTTTTACAAACTCTTTTGCTCTGGTTTGCATAAATAAGCTTAAATAGCACCCAGGTTTTCAGCCAAGATTATAACTAACCATGTCAACAATAACTCTTAAAAATTATATTAACTCATACCAATGACATAATCAGCTAGCGAGCAATAATAAGATATCTTAAACAACAACACGTTGTCAAAACAACCATGATATAATATGACAATAGTGGTATCTTGCTAGCCCTAACATAAATGCAGAGCACCTCCAAAGTTCAAGCAGCGACTAAACATTGTAATTCATGGTAGAAAAGATCCAGTCTTGATGCACCCACAATTAGTTACACACAATGCATGAGCATGACAACAGTACTGTCAGGTTCTGGCACTTATTTTCGAAGGTGATGACACAACATAAAAGTAAATAGATAGTCCCTTCGCAGAGGGAAGCAGTGATTTGTAGAGGTGCCAGCGCTCAAGTTTTTAAAAAAACATAGGTAAATGAAATTTTTAGAGGTGCACCCTTCTTGTTTACTTCGCGACCATCAGTTATCAATATCTTCCATGCTAAACACATTACCGGCGGTTCCCAAGCGATAAAAGTAAAGGTTATGACTCCGTAGGAGTTTTTGTTTAATTATTTGTAAGCTCTTTTCTGTTTGCAATTTGGGACTGGGAATCCCTATTACCGCCCCTTTCGTGCAATGACGAGTGAATAAACACTCATCTTGAGATTAATCCGCTTAGCATGGAAGATACCGACTACCTCCTGTCATTCTATGAACAATCCAGGCACACAAAAAGGATATTTATTTCAAGTTTTTAGAGGTGACACATGCAAATTTACTTAGGACGGCAGGGTAATACCGCATATAGGTAGATATGGTGGACTCATCTGGAATAACTTGGGTTCAAGGTTTTTGATGCACAAGCATAATTCCCTCTTAGTACAGGCGAAGGCTAGCAAATAGGTTGAGAAGCGGCCAGCTAGAGAGCAACAACGGTCATGAACATGCATTATGCATAAGTAACATTGGATACTAGCATGAGTAGGATATGAACACCATGAACATAAATATCATAGAGGCTATGTTGGTTTTGATTCAACTATATGCATGAACATATGCCAAGTCAGGCCACTCGAACATTCAGAGGAGGATACCATATCATCATACTACGTCACAATCATTTTAACGCAATGTTGACATCGAAGATAAATCATTATCCACTCCTAACTACTTATGCATGGCATGAGAAACTATAATCTCTAATTGTCATTGCAAACATGTTTGATCATAATAGGCTGAATCATGGATACTAGGTTAAACATATTTACAGAAGCATAACAAGTCGAGTTCATACCCGTTTCTCTCTGCCACGGCCAGTTCGTTAAATATCATCATTATTGCCTTTCCCTTGCACGACTGAACGATATGAAAATAATAATAGTGCAAGAGTGCCATGGACTAAGCTGGAATCTGCAAACAATTTATTCAACAGGGGAAGACAAGGTAAAATGGACTCTTTGTTATATCAACAATAATGCATATGAGAGCCGCTCAACATTTTCATCGTGGTCTTCTCCTCGGTATGACTCAATAAAAAGAAAAGAAATTCAGAGAAACACACTGAAATATTTTTGGAGTTTTTGGTTCTCTGAAAGAAAAGGCAACTTAAGGAGAGAAAAACAAAAATTAGAAAAAGAAAGCTCCCAACAAGGAAAAGAAGAACAAGGAAATCTTTTTGGGTTTTCTTTTTAGTACTACAGGAAATTAAACTAGGAAGGAAAATCAAAAAGAAGCAGGAAATATTTTTGTATTTTCTCAAAGTTTTTCAAACACACAAGAAGAAAGCGAGAAAATATATTTAACATGGATAATAGAATGAAAAGGTGTGGACACCGACAACTGGAATGAAATGTGTGAACATGAATGTAATGTCGGTGCGAACACGTACTCCCCCAAGCTTAGGTTTTTGGCCTAATTGGTAATCACCACTCGAAGAAGCTATGGGGTCCTATGTTGAAGTGCTGGGGAGCGGGTACCTGATGGTCTCACTCCTGAGGCCCCTCCTATGCTGCAGCTAGGTTGTTCCGGTAGGCGACGATGTCCTTAGGCAAAATCCTGTATCCGCCCCTGGAAATAGGATCAAACAAAGCAGGTGCGGGTAATGGGATAATATCACGAGTGTTCACACTAAAAACCAGGTTATAAGGAATAGGAATGTTAGGGTAATCTCCCGCAATAAACTAGTGGTGTTCCATAGCCTGACGATCTAAATAAACTTAGGTAAAGGATAATCATGCTGGCGTATGTGAACGTTAAAGTGATTCGCCAAACGAGTAGAGTAAATCCCACCATGTATTTTTCCCTTGGATCCATTAATGTGGAGGCGACGTGCCACAATAGCTCCCAAGCTATAAGTGTTGTCGCCGTGAAGTTCGCGATGTAAAACAGCAAAGTCTGGAGCACTGAGTGCACCTACTTTCTCTCTAGCAAGCAAACACTTCACAATGAATAAAGCAAAATAATGCACAACAGGAAAGTGTATGCTAGTGGCAGTGACACTCGACACCCCTCTCTCATCCCCCATAGTCATAGTGCGGTAAAAACCATCAAACTCCGCGGGCCTAGGCTCAACTAAATTCCCGTCACAAGGGATCATGCAAATGTCACAAAAGTCAGTAAGTGCTATCTGACGGGTTTCAGCATATAAATTAAACTGCACCTCATAGGGGTTGTTCCTAGGAAGGAAACGAAAACTTTGCAAAAAGGAATTTGTGAGGAGATGATAGTGTTCACATTCAGCTGCGATGAAGTCGGTGAGGCCGACATTAGCAGCATATTGTGTAAACTCTTGAAGGATTCTAGCCCCTTCCATGAACGGGTTATGCGGCCATTCGCACGGCCGTACCTCCGCCTTTCTCCGGGTGTGGAGATCACTGTCAGATGACTCCCCGATAACTCCCTTGGAGTTCTTCTTGGAATCAAAGTTCCTAAAGATACTCATCTTTTTCCTATGAACAAAATTCTGAAAATTTTAGTCCACAAATTTTTTTCTCAACAAAACTTCACAAGGTTGATAGCAACTACTCATAGGGATACATAGAGGCCATAGCAAGCATCAACCTACTTAGAACTCTAAGAATTCAACATGCAAGCTCATCTGCAGCAGCACCAAGAGTAGCTATTTATTCAAAATATAAACCACTAAAGCAAAAACTAATTGGCGAAACGGAGGAGTCACATACCAAGCAACAATCCCCCAAAACAGTTTCGGAAATGGAGCTTCGAGCAAAGAGATCGAAACCCGCGGGTTTGAGAGCAAGAACACGAGAGAGAGAGAGAGAGAGAGAGAGAGCAATGGTGATTTTTTTATGGAGGTAGGTGGGATGTGGGATGAAGAGATAAGTGAGGGGGCCACGTGGGGCCCACAACCCACCAGGGCGCGCCTGGGGGTCCTGGCGCGCCCAGGTGGGTTGTGCCCACCTGGTGCACCTCCCTCTGATGTTATTTGCACCAAAAATTCTTAAATATTCAGGAAAAAAATCGTATTAAATTTTCAGAGGATTTTGAGAACTTTTATTTTTGGGTCATTTTTTATTGCATGGGAAATTCAGAAAACAGGCAAAACATGGCATTTTATTTTATTTAACTAATAAAAACATAAAACAAAAGGTAGGGACAGATGGTAGTGCTCACTAAATTCATCAACTTCATACCTCTCAAAAATGATCCATTAATAAGGTTGATCAAGTCTTATTAACAACCACTTTCGATTAGCATGAAACCGAAGAATGTTCGTAAATCAATAAGTTACCTCAACGGGGATATGAATGTCCCCAACAATAAGCATTTCATATTTCTTTTTAACATTAGGTAGAGGTAGTTGAAAACTTCCAATAGTGATTGTCGGAGATTTTTCAATAACATTAATACCATTCACTTGGAATTGTTTCTTCGGAAAGTGCACCGTATGCTCATTACCATTGATATGAAAAGTGACCTTGCTTTTATTGCAATCAATAACAGCCCCTATAGTATTCAAGAAGGGTCTACGCAGGATAATTGACATGTTGTCGTCCTCGGGCATCTCAAGTATAACAAAGTCAGTCAAAATAGTAACATTAGCAACAACAACGGGCACATCCTCACAAATACCGATAGGTATTGCAGTTGTTTGTCAGCCATTTGCAAAGATATTTTAGTAGGTGTGAGTTTATTCAAATCAAGTCTTTTATATAAAGAGAAAGGCATAACACTAACACCAGCTCCCAAATCACATAAAGCAGTTTTCACATAATTTCTTTTGATGGAGCAAGGTATAGTTGGTATTCCCGGATCTCCAAGTTTTTTAGGTACTCCATCTTTAAAAGTATAATTAGCAAGCATGGTGGAGATTTCAGCTTCCGGTATTTTTCTATTATTGGTGATGATGTCTTTCATGTACTTTGCATAAGGAGGCATTTTCAAGATATCGGTCAAACGAGTACGCAAAAAGAACGGCCTCAGCATTTCGACAAAGCGTTCAAATTCGTTATCATCTTTCTTTTTAGTTGACTTAGGTGGAAAGGGCATAGGTTTTTGAACCCACGGTTCTCTTTCCTTACCGTGTTTCCTAGCAACAAAGTCTCTTTTATCATATCTTTTATTTTTAGATTGTGGGTTATCAAGATCAACAACTGGTTCTATTTTAACATCATTATCTGGTTCTTTATTATTGTCTGATTGAGTATCTTCATGAACATTATCATTATCTTTTTCATTATCACTAGGTGAATGTTCATTACCAGATTGGGTTTCAGCATCAAAAATAGAAACATCATTATCATTATCAAGAGGTTTCTCTATTTCAGGTTCACTAGAGGCATGCAAAGTCCTATCATATTTCTTTTTTCTTCTTCTTTTTAGACAGACTAGGTGCATTGCTATTATTCCTTTGTGAATCCTGCTCAATTCTTTTTGGGTATCCCTCAGGATAAAGTGGTTCCTGAGTCATTTTACCTCCTCTGGTTGCTACTCTAACAGCAAAGTCATGTATGTTGTTGTTCATTTCATCAAGCAATTCTCTTTGAGATTTAGCAACCTGTTCTAGTTGAGTTTGAACCATGGAGGCATGTTTTGCTACACCTCTAACATCATTGGAGATTCTAAATAACAAGTCACTCAAGCAAGCAATCATATTAGAATTTTATTTCAATTCTTTCATAAGATTTGCGTTGAAGTGATCTTGCTTTCTAATGTAATTTTCAAAGTCATAAAGGCATTGGCTAGGGTGCATATTGTGAGGATTATCAATATCATCGAATTTCATTAGAGAATTTACCTCTACCACCTTAGGTGGTGGTGGTGTATCAAGCCCATGTATTTCTTCAATAGGAGGTAAATTTTTAACATCCTCAGCTTTAATACCTTTTTCTCTCATAGATTTCTTTGCCTCTTGCATATCTTCAGGACTGAGATATAAGATACCCCTCTTCTTCGGAGTAGGTTTAGGCGGTGGTTCAGGAAGAGTCCAATCATCATAATTTTTCAATATGTTATTCAGTAATTCTTCAGCTTGCCCAATAGTTTGTTCCCTGAAAACACAACCAGCACAACTATCTAGGAAATCCCTAGAAGCATCGGTTAGCCCATTATAGAAGATATCAAGTATTTCATTTTTCTTAAGAGGATGATCAGGCAAAGCATTAAGCAATTGGAGAAGGCTCCCCCAAGCTTGTGGGAGACTCTCTTCTTCAATTTGTACAAAGTTAAATATTTCCTGTAAGGCGGCTTGTTTCTTATGAGCAGGGAAATATTTTTCAGAGAAGTAATAAATCATGTCCTAGGGACTACGCACACAACCAGGAGCAAGAGTATTAGCATCACCCTTTAATGAGAACGGAAATAATTTGAGAATATAATAATAGTGAATTTTCTCATCATGAGCAAAAAAGGGTGGATGTGTCATTCAACTTAGTAAGATGTGCCACGACAGTTTCAGTTTCATAACCATGGAAAGGATTAGATTCAACCAAAGTAAACAACTCTGGGTCGACAGAGAATTCAAAATCCTTATCATCAATAAAGATAGGTGAAGTAGCAAACTGAGAATCACATTTTATTTTAGCATTCAAAGTCCTTTCTTTATACTTGCATAATAATTTTTCTAGATCATCTCTATCCTAACAAGCAAGAATATCTCTAGTTGTCTCCTCGTTCATAACATAACCTTCCGGTACCTTTGGCAATTCATATCTAGGAGGGCTAGTTCTAATAGGTGTTTCAAGATTTTCAGTTTCAAGCTCTTCATCAGTTTCAACAATTTCATCAGTTTCAGCATTCTCAAAAGCTTTAGTTCTAGCAAGTTGTTCATCAAGAAATTCACCCAGTGGCACATTATCATCAAGCAAGGTACTAGCATCATCATGAGGAGCATTCATAGTAGAAGTAGAATCATCAATATCGGAATTAATAGCATGTGGTGGTGTTGTAAGTTTACTTATAACAGAAGATGAATCTAAAGCGAAGCTGGATGGCAGTTCCTTACCTCCCCTCGTCTTAGAGGGAAAAATCTTAGTCTTAGCATCCTTCAGATTCTTCATAGCGATAATTTGATAATAATCCCAAGTGACTACAAATATAGCTATGCTCCCCGGCAACGGCACCAGAAAAAGGTCTTGATAACCCACAAGTATAGGGGATCGCAACAGTTTTCGAGGGTAGAGTATTCAACTCAAATTTATAGATTCGACACAAGGGGAGCCAAAGAATATTTGTGAGTATTAGCAGCTGAGTTGTCAATTCAACCACACCTAGAGATTAATTATCTGCAGCAAAGTGATCAATAGCAAAGTAGTATGATAGTTTTGACAGTAGTAGCAATAGCAATAGTAACGGTAACAGTGATAGCAGTGATTTTGTAGCAAGTGCAATAGTAACAATAGCAGTAGTAACTTAGCAAGAACAATATGTAGGAAAATCGTAGGCATTGGATCGGCAATTTGTTGGATGATATTCATCATGTAACAGTCGTAACCTAGGGCGATACGGCACTAGCTCCAGTTCATAAATATAATGTAGGCATGTATTCCGTAACTAGTCATACGTGCTTATGGAAAGAAATTGCATGACATATTTTGTCCTACCCTCCCATGGCAGCGGGGTCCAATTGGAAACTAAGGGATATTAAGGCCTCCTTTTAATAGAGAACCGAAACAAAGCATTAACACACGGTGAATACATGAACTCCTCAAACTACGGTCATCACCGGAAGTGTCCCGACTATTGTCACTCCGGGGTTGCCGGATCATAACACATAGTACGTGACTATAACTTGCAAGATCAGATCTAAAACATAGATATAATGGTGATAACATAAACGGTTCAGATCTGAAATCATGGCACTCGGGCCCAAAGTGACAAGCATTAAGCATGGCAAAAGTCATAGCAACATCAATCTCAGAACATAGTGGATATTAGGGATCAAGCCCTAACAAAACTAACTCGATTACATGATGAATCTCATCCAACTCCTCATCGACCAGCGAGCCTACCGAGGAATTACTCACTCCCGGTGGGGAGCATCAGGGAATTGGCGATGGAGAAGGGTTGGTGATGACGAAGATCGAAGATCCCCCACTCCGGAGCCCCAAACGGACTCCAGATCTGGCCTCCCAATGAAGAACAAGAGACGGCGGTGGCTCCGTCTCGTGAAACGCGATAATTCTTTCTCCCTGGTTTTTTCTAGAAAAATAGGATTTTATAACGTCAGTTTCAGGGTCTGCGGGGCCACCAGGTGGGGACAACCCACCTGGGTGCGCCTGGAGGGGGTGGTGCGCCTTGGTGGGTTGTGCCCACCCAGGTGCCCCCTCCGGTGGTTCTTGGCTCCAGAAATTATCTTTATTCATATAAAAATTTCTCACAAAGTTTCGTTCGAATCCGAGAAGTTTATTTTTGCACAAAAACAACACCATGGTAGTTCTGTTGAAAACAGCGTCAGTCCGGGTTAGTTTCATTCAAATCATGCAAATTAGAGTCCAAAACAAGAGGAAAAGCGTTAGGAAAAGTAGATACGACGGAGACGTATCAGCCATAGAGATCCTTCTGCTCGACATCAAGTTTGAAGCCAAGAAAGCCATCAAGTCGCAAGCTCTGGTGGATTTCCTTGCCGAGTGGATCGAGCAGGAATAGCCTGTCACCAGTGTTCCCGAACACTAGACGATGTTCTTCGACGGCTCCAAGATGCTCCATGGCTCTGGCGCCGGAGTAGTCTTGGTGTCTCCTAAAGGCGACCAACTTAGTTATGTACTTCAGATTCACTTCGACTCCTCCAACAACGAAGCTGAGTACGAAGCTCTCCTGTATGGGCTGTGAATGACAATTTCTCTGGGAATTCGCTGACTGATGGTCTATGGCGACTCGAATCTAGTGGTCAACCAAGTCATGAAAGAGTGGGATATCCGCAGCCCTACGATGACCGGCTATTGCAACGCCGTCAGGAAACTGGAGAAACACTTTGAAGGGCTGGAGCTCCATCATGTGCCACGCCTCAAGAATCAAGCGGCTTAGCTGCGAACCAGCTTTCACCTAAGTTAAAAAATAATCCGAGTGAGGATCTGCTCCACACTCGGAGGCTTAGCTGCGAACCAGTTTTCGCCTAAGTTAAAAAAATTCCGAGTGAGGATCTGCTCCACACTCGGGGGCTTAGCTGCGAACCAGCTTTCACATAAGTTAAAAAAATCTGAGTGAGGATCTGCTCCACACTCGGGGGCTTAGCTGCAAACCAGCTTTCTCCTAAGTTAAAAAATAATCCGAGTGAGGATCTGCTCCACACTCGGGGGCTTAGCTGCGAACCAGCTTTCGCCTAAGTTCAAAAAATAATCCGAGTGAGGATCTGCTCCACACTCGGGGGCTTAGCTGCGAACCAGCTTTTGCCTAAGTTAAAAAATAATCTGAGTGAGGATCTGCTCCACACTCGGGGGCTTAGTTGCGAACCAGATTTCGCCTAAGTTAAAAAATAACCCGAGTGAGGATCTGCTCCACACTCGGGGGCTTAGCCGCGAACCAGCTTTCGCCTAAGTTCAAAAATAGTCCGAGTGGGATCTGCTCCACACTCGGGGACTTAGATACGAACCAGCTTTCGTCTAAAGTCAAACAAAACACGAGAAGCAAATAGAGACTCAAAGGGTTTCACACCAAAGATTCGATCCGGATGTTTCCAAGACAAAACGAGCCCAAGGCTCAGCAGAGTATTTCATTACATCAACCACCCGGCATTCCGGAGAAAATTCAATCAATTGTTTTAGGCCTCAGGCGGAGGGCTAGCGGGGTCAACGAAGGTCTCTAGGTCGATCCCATCGGCGATGCGAGTGGCAAGCGAAGGTCTCCATGAAATCCTCAAACTTGAGATTCTTCTTATTCGCCACTTGGAGGTTCTTCAACTTCTCCTCGTCCACGTTCTTGCAATGAACACGGACGAGTGACATTGCCACATCAGCTCCACTCTGGGCGGCAGACTTCTTCCAAGCTTTCACCCGAGCGGGCACTTCGTTCAGCCTCGTCATCACCGACTCCAGGTCCATCTGAGTGACTTCGCCCGGCTGCAATTCCTTGTCGATCCGACCCAAGGCACCTCGGGTCCGAGTGATATAGCCCAACGCGTTCTCCAAACGGTCTTCCAACCGGAGGATAGCGAGGGCCGCCTTGTCGGCGACAAGGGACCTAGCAGGATTCAGACCACTCTCAAGCCGCTCCAGCTCCAGCTCCTTGTTGTAGCAATGCTCTGGTTGAAAAAAGAGGGTCCATGAGTGAATGAGTGAAGAAGATTTAGTGGCATATGGATCATGTCCACTCGGCCAAAGAAGAACTTACTGTGAAGCTTCCCGCTAAACTCCTCACAAACATCCTCAATGTGCGCCTCCAAAGCATCCTTCTTTTCGGTCCACTGGGTGACTTTCTCCTCCAGAGTCTGCCTCTCCTCAGCGAAGGCACCAGCGGCAGGCTTGAGGTCCTTGATCTCATCCTCCAGCTTGCCGACTAAAGCCAGCTTCTCCTTGGCAAGTTTGGTCTTGGTCTTGGCTTCCTTCTGGGCCAACGCCAGATCCCTGTCTTTGCCCTCCAGAGCCTGCTTCATGGTTTCTAAAGAAATAGAAGTCATGAGCCTCATACGAGTTGGGTGTTCTCGCTACAAACATCTGTCGGAGCGAAATGATTCGGATCAAAGGGGGAAAACAGTATTTAGACACGAGACGAAGGAAATAGCTTACTTCCTAGGGCTTTCTTCTCTTGCTCCAGTCAGGCTCTCTTGAGCTTCTCAGCCTCCAGATCAAGTCAAAGGGATGTCACCTCCTTATCCATTGCAACATAGTGGCATACCATCTCACAGGTCCTCTGTGACACGCAAAAAATAGTCAGTCGGAAGACCCAAAAGAGAAACCGAAACATTGGCTCATGAGCATCTGTATGGACACCAACGGAAGAGAAAGATCGTGGATGTCGCCTAGAGGGGGGCTGAATAGGCGCTTTAAAATAATTACGGTTTAGGCTTGAACAAATGCGGATTAAAACTAGCGTTTAATTTGCCAAGCACAAAACCTAAAACAACTAGGCTCACCTATGTGCACCAACAACTTATGCTAAGCAAGATAAACAACTAAGTGATAGCAAGATATATAACAAGGAACAGTATGGCTATCACAAAGTAAAGTACATAAGTAAAGGGCTCGGGTAAGAGATAACTGAGGCACGCGGAGATGATGATGTATCCCGAAGTTCACACCCTTGCGGATGCTAATCTCCTTTGGAGCGGTGTGGAGGCACAATGCTCCCCAAGAAGCCACTAGGGCCACCGTAATCTCCTCACGCCCTCGCAAAATGCAAGATTCCGTGATTCCACTAAGGGACCCTTGAGGGCGTCACCGAATCCGTACACTTTGGCAACCCTTGGGGGTAGTCACCGAACCCGTACACTTTGGCAACCCTTGGGGGTGGTCACCGATACCCGTCAAAATGCTCGGGCGATCTCCGCAACCTAATTGGAGAACCAGACGCTTGCCCGGAACTTTACACCACAATGATTGAGCTCCGAAGCACCACCAACTGTCTAGGGCGCCCAATCACCCAAGAGGAACAAGCTCAAGGGCACCAAGCACCCAAGAGTAATAAGCTTCTCAACTTGTAACTTCCACGTATCACCGTGGAGAACTCAAACCTATGCACCAAATGCAATGGTAAGGGCACACGGAGTGCCCAAGTCCCTCACTCTCAAATCCCACCAAAGCAACGAAAGCTATGGAGGAAAATGAGAGGAAGAACAAGAAGGAGAACACCAAGAACTCCAAGATCTAGATCCAAGGGGTTCCCCTCACATAGAGGAGAAAGTGATTGGTGGAAATGTAGATCTAGATCTCCTCTCTCATTTTCCCCCAAAACTAGCAAGAATCCATGGAGGGATTAAGAGATAGCAAGCTCGAAGAAGGTCAACAATGGGGGAAGAACACGAGCTCAAGAGATAAGGTTCAATGGGGAAGAAGACCCCCTTTTATAGGTGGGGAAAAAATCCAACCTTATGTGCTCAGCCCGTACACGAGCGGTACTACCGCTCCACCGAGCGATACTGCGGCTCGGGTGGTAGAAACAGGAAACCAGAGCAACGGCTAAGAACCTTGGGGGTGGTAGTGCCGCCGGAGCGGTAGTACCGCTCAAAGGAGCGGTACTACCGCTTGCTGCAGCGGCACTGCCGCTTGCCCCAGCTGTCGTAGAATTGTCACGGCAGATGTCCTCGAGTTAGGACTTAGTCGTGGAGCCATCGCAACCAAGAAGCTTGAAGGTAAAAGCCTATGTCCAGTTTGAGGTGATGTTGATTAGGGTTACGGTCACCAGGGAGCTAAGCAGCTATGCCCGGCTCTCGATGAGGTTGTCGTCGCCCTTCTGCCGCTGCCGGGTCGTCCCTTTATATAGGGAGGCTGACGCCCAGCAGCCCTCAGAGTCCCAGCCGGCTCATAAGGACGTCCGGCTCGGACTCTAAACTATACTTGCCTTATACTGCAAGTCTACTATAATAATGATTGTAACTACCGGCCCTAAGCCATATCCGGGTCTCAGCCCATCTCTGGGCCATCGTCTTAAAACTCGGCTCCGGGCTTCTGGCAATGACCATCCGAAGAGTAACCCGGCCCCTCCTGGCGGGTGACTCTAAGGTCTATATCCTCAACATTAGGCCCCAGATTGACTTGAGTCGCTGGCTTCTCTCTAGAGCCATGCCTTGGACAAGGTTCATTTAACAGCTGCTCCAGCGTTGGACCTGACCCACCGCCTCGGGGAGGGGGCCTCCCCTTGAGTCGCTGGTTATTACCTTGGGAGTTGGCGTTGGCTACAAACTCTAGGTTGCCATCGGCCTTACGCTTGCCTCCTCCTTGGTTCCCCGGGTTAAACTGAGGACCCTTGCCGTTGCCATTCTTCTTTCCCTTCCCTGTCCTTTCATCGTCTGAAGGGGGATCCTTGGTACCGTCAGAATCGGCGTACTTGACAAGAGCCGCCATTAGGGTACCCATATCGGTGCAGTCACGTTTAAGCCGTCCGAGTTTCATCTTAAGGGGCACAAAGCGACAGTTCTGTTCCAACATTAAGACTGCAGAGCCGGCATCCATCTTATCTGATGAATGTATGATCTCCTTGACCCGGCGAACCCAATGGGTCGTGGATTCACCCTCCTGCTGCTTACAGTTAGTCAAATCCACAATAGACATAGACTGCCTACAGGTATCTTTGAAGTTTTGAATGAACCGGGCTTTCAGCTCAGCCCAAGACCCAATGGAGTTCGGTGGTAGACCTTTCAACCACGTGCGGGCAGTTCCATCTAACATCATGGTGAAATATTTGGCCATGGCCGCCTTACTGACCTCTAGTAATTCCATAGCCATCTCATAACTCTCAATCCAGGCTGCGGGCTGTAAGTCAGCTGTATAGTTAGGCACCTTCCTAGGGCCCTTGAAGTCTTTAGGCAGACGTTCATTACGGATGGCCGGCACCAAACAAGGGACACCCCCGGTCCTGGTAGAAATACCCACATCAACGGACGTCGTTGGATAAACCGGGGGGGTCTGGTAAGCCGTCAATTGAGGCACCTGCTCCGCCTCTTGCCGCGCTTGGTCTGCTGCGTAAAAGGCTCCATTATGAGCCGGGCCATGGCCAGGGGGCGGGTCATGGCGCCGGACATTACTTGAGCCGGTTGCTGAAACCATGTGCCGGCTGTAACTCGGGCTCTGTCCTGGACGAGGGGTCGAGTGGATTCTATCCCGGCTGTAGGAGTACGCCTCTTGCTGTGCCAGTGCCGTCTGCAGGAGTTCCCTGACCCGGCGGGTTTCGATGGCCGCCGGAGAGTCGCCGTCAACGGGGAGAGCCGCCAGTCGTGCTGCCGCAGCTACCATGTTCTCCAGCGGGTTATCATAATGACCCGGGGGTATTGGCACATACTGAGGCGGGGCAGGGGGCACCTGGGGAGGCCCCATCACTCGTGGCTAAATAAGGGGTCCAGACCCGGGCGCAATGACCCCTGGTGGGTTACTAGACCCTGCACCCGGCGTGTTGAAAAGATTGTGTGGATCATAAACCGGTGGGAGTCGAGACTGGGCCTTCTGATGCCTCCTTCTCATGACCTCGTTGGCCGCGTTCTGATCCATCGTGAGTTGGAAGGACTGCGCCTGAATCAGCTGAGTCCGGGCGTCGAGAGTCGCCCGCTCCGCAGCCAGCCTGATCCCTTCCGCTGCAAGATCCTCTTTAGCTTTTATCAGATCCAATTTTAGCTGTGCCACCTCCGCATCATGCTGAGCTTGATCCGCCGGGTCAACCACGGTGGTTAACAGGGCCGTCATCTTGTCCGTGAGATCCATTAGCACCTGAGCCGGAGAAGGCACCGGGTTTCCCGCTCCAGCAGCGGGGTTCTGGACAGGCTGTGCACCAGCCATAAAAACTCCAACCTGACTTGGTGGCTCAAAAAGGTCCGGAATACTGTCACCATCGGAACAACCCATGAGCCTGCCATCTTGAAGCTGGTACAACGAGTTTGACTCATCGGTGGCCGATTCGTCATCAGAACCAGCGGCCGCCTCATCACCGGATCCAGCTCGATCGGAGAGTCCTCCATGGATACACCCCACAAAAGCATGTTTTAAGGCAGGCCGGGCCCGGGCGGGTTGTGCGCGCTGAGCCGTTTTGATGAGATCGGCGCAGAGATCCGGCTCGGGGCCCGGCTCACCAATCTTGCCGCTGAAGACATGAATTCCGCCGAAGGGGACCCGGTACCCGTACTCAACTGAGCCGGCGTCGGGGCCCCAGTCTGCATCGTCGATGTAGAGCTTGCCGCGACGACTCTTGGTCATCCGGCCCACAGCGTATCCCTTGAGCCCTTCGAAGCTGCCCTTCAAGAACTCAAATCCATCGTGCGCCTGCCCCACGGTGGGCGCCAACTGTCGTAGAATTGTCACGGCAGATGTCCTCGAGCTAGGACTTAGTCGTGGAGCCATCGCAACCAGGAAGCTTGAAGGGGTTATGCGGGACAAGGAACACGAGGGTTTATACTGGTTCGGCCCCTTACGGTGAAGGTAAAAGCCTACGTCCAGTTTGAGGTGATGTTGATTAGGGTTACGATCACCAGGGAGCTAAGCAGCTATGCCCGGCTCTCGATGAGGTTGTCGTCGCCCTTCTGCCGCTGCCGGGTCGTCCCTTTATATAGGGAGGCTGACGCCCAGCAGCCCTCAGAGTCCCGGCCGGCTCATAAGGACGTCCGGCTCGGACTCTAAACTATACTTGCCTTATACTACAAGTCTACTATAATAATGATTGTAACTACCGGCCCTAAGCCATATCCGGGTCTCAGCCCATCTCTGGCCCATCGTCTTAAAACTCGGCTCCGGGCTTCTGGCAATGACCATCCGAAGAGTAACCCGGCCCCTCTTGGCGGGTGACTCTAAGGTCTATATCCTCAACACCAGCGGTACTACCGCTGGGTTTAGTGCACACAGGGGAGAGATGGAGGGGGGGAAACCACGAGAGGAAGTGGCAGCGGTGTTGGCCGTAGTACTACCGCTTACAAGACAAGCGGTACTACCGCCCTACTGCCGCTGCTCGGTTGGGTCTATTTGGGGCCAGCGGCAGTATGCCAGCGGGACCACCGCTAGACTACCGCTGAACCCGACACGAGAAATGCAAACCCAAATCGAGGCGGTAGTAGAGCGGAACTGGAGCAGTACTACAGCCTGTCGCTCCAGGCGGTACTACCTCTGCCGACCACGGTACTACCGCAGGCTTCATCCGAGCCACTCCCAAGCAAAACAGATGCACCAGGAAAACCAGAACTGCCACAACTTCCGCATATGAGCTCCGAATTGAGCAAACTCAAGCTTGTTGGATAGATGACGACGAGTAAGAAGAGGTGGGGGAGGTATGCCTAAGATATAGAAGAATGAAACCTCCAACAGAGAAGAACCGACATAACCTCCAACATCGAAAACATCATAGAAGATGCATGTGAACTCCGTTTTCGATGAACTCGAGCTTGTCATGAAGATGACCATAAGCTCCAAATCTCACAAGGAAAAGAACCAAAAAAGAACCAAGAAAGATGATGCAAGGATGCAATGGTTTGAGCTCTCTACGAACGATACGATCAAGCTACCAATTTGAGAGCCCCCCTTAATAGTACGGCAATCGATCCTATAACCCGGTCTCCCAACTACCACCATGAGACCAGTAAAATAAAAAACCTATCAAGGGCAAACCATTGCCTTGCGTATAATCCACTTGAGCTAGATGATGACGATCTTGTCCTCCTCAAGATGGACCACCTTTCTTGATTGCGTTGGGTTGATGAAGACTAGTTGATTGCTCCCCCATACTCCACTATGGGTGAGCCACTCTTCGGCACATCTTCACAAGTCCATTGTCACCATAATGGACGGCAAGCTTCAAGCATGATCTCTTTGTGATGCTCCACTTGAACTTGCACACCGCAATCTTGATGACAATCACCACTTGATGTCATCCTCCATGGGTTGTATGATATCTTCTTCTAGATGCAAGCCCATGGACACATACCTAACCCTAGTTAGAACTCTCACATAGACCACGGGTTAGTACACAAAGCGTAATGGACAATGCTTACCATACCATGAGATCACTTGATCCCACTTGGTACATCTTCTACGCTTTGTGTGTTGATCAACTTGAATCACTCTTTGTACATAGTCTTGATCAACCTTGAATCTTTCCAACTCTCTCCATTAAGATGATGTCTTGAAGGTGAACATGAATGTTCACACAATCTTCTTCTTCAAGACATGCTTGCAATAATCTCAACTCACACATGATCAATCATTGGATAAATCCTTAATAACACCTTGGTCAACACATAAACTCCTTGAAACCAACACATGGACTTCAAGAAAAACCTATGGACAAATCCTTCAAATATAGCTGAAGGCAACCATTAGTCCATAGAGGATGTCATCAATTACCAAAACCAAACATGGGGGCACCACATGTCCTTTCAGGAAGGAACAAGCTAGACCAATACCAGATCTTGAAGTACTCTCTAGCTACACACACGGTCTTACCCCTCCGAGAGGAACAAGCCTGACCAGTACCAAATGCTCAGGTGCACTCGGGTCACTGGGTTAGACAAGCACCCACAGGAGGAACAAGCTTGACCAGTACCAAATCCTCAGGTGCACTCGGGTCGCTGGGTCAGACAAGCACCCCCAGGAAGAACAAGCTTGACCAATACCGAATATTGAAGTACCCCTGACCTATCCTCACTCGGTCGACCCATGAGTCAACAATGAAGAAGATAAAGGACAACAACACAAGATGGCCGCTTCATTCAGCTGACTTCTGAGTCAGCAATGAAGAAGGCTCTACCTATCATCTCGCCAATACACGAGTGTCGCCGAGCGACAATTCTAAAGACTACCATCGGTCGCCCAATATCGACGGCAGTCTTGGGGACTACACCCAGTGGGTGCACTCAGCGTGCCCCCACTGGAAAGTGACTCGTTGATGGAGCTAAAAAAACAGCCTAAGGGCGAAACGACCAATAAGTTCTAAGACTACTGATGCGGCTTGAACTACGTCGGTATTTCCCAAAAGAGGAAGGGATGATGCATCACAGCGACGGTAGGTATTTCCCTCAGTGATGAGACCAAGGTTATCGAACTAGTAGGAGAATCACGCAGCGCTACGTAAACGGTACCTGCACACAAAAAACAAATACTTGCAACCCAATGTGTTAAAGGGGTTGTCAATCCCTTTCGGGTAACGGTGCCGGAAATTGTCACGTGGACGGGAGAAAGTTGTAATAAATTGATAGATGCAAATAAAATTCAACGAGGTATTTTTGGGTTTTCATAATATAGATCTGAAAATAAAAGTTGTAAATAAAAAAAGAGACAAATAGCAAAATAGATCTGAAAGTAAATGATGAGAAAATAGACCCGAGGGCCATAGATTTCACTAGTGGCTTCTCTCAAGAAAAATAGCATACGGTGGGTAAACAAATTACTGTTGGGAAATTGATAGAACTTCAAATAATTATGACGATATCCAGGCAATGATCATTATGTAGGCATCATGTCCAAGATTAGTAGACCGACTCATGCCTGCATCTACTACTATTACTCCACACATCAACCGCTATCCGGCATGCATCTAGTGTATTAAGTTCATGGAAAACGGATTAATGCAATAAGAATGTTGACATGATGTAGACAAAATCTATTCATGTAGGAATTAGACCCCATCTTGTTATCCTTAATGGAAACAATGCATACGTGTCGTTTCCCCTTCTGTCACTGGGATCAAGCACCGTAAGATCGAACCCATCACAAAAGCACCTCTTCCCATGGTAAGAAAAATCGATCTAGTCGGCCTAACTAAACCAAAGATTCGAAGAAGAAATAAGAGGCTATAAGTAATCATCCACATAAGAGATCAAAAGACTCAAATAATTTTCATGGATAAAAACAAAGATCTGATCATAAACTCAAAGTTCATCGGATCCCAGCAACCACACTGCAAAAAGAGTTACATCAAATAGATCTCCAAGAGACCATTGTATTGAGAATCAAAAGAGAGAGAGGAAGCCATCTAGCTACTAACTACAGACCCGTAGGTCTATAATGAACTACTCACGCATCATCGGAGAGGCACCAATGAGGATGATGAACCCCTCCGTGATGGTGTCAAGATTGGATCTGTGGTTTCTGGAACTTGCGCGGCTGGAATTGATTTTCGTTGCCTCCCCTAGGGTTTCTGGAATATTGGGGTATTTATAGAGCAAAGAGGCGGTGCAGGAGGCGGCCGAGGTGGGCACAACCCACCTGGCCGCGCCCTGGTGGGTTGTGCTCCCCTCGGAGCCCCCCTCATGTACTTTCTTGGCCCATTGTGTGTCTTCTGGTCCAGAAAAAATCACCAAAAAGTTTTGCTGTGTTTGGACTCCGTTTGGTATTGATTTTCTGCGAAGTAAAAAACAAGCAAAAAAACAACAACTGGCACGGGGCACTATGTCAATAGGTTAGTCCCAAAAAATGATATAAAGTTGCTATAAAATGGTTGTAAAACATCCAAGAATGATAATATAACAGCATGGAACAATAAAAAATAATAGATACATTGGAGACGTATCATCATCCCAAGCTTAATTCCTGCTCGTCCTCGAGTAGGTAAATGATAAAAACAGAATTTTTGATGTGGAATGCTGCCTAACATGTTCATCACATATTCTTTTCTTTGTAGCATAGACATTTGGACTTTTATATGATTCAAAGCAATAGTCTAGTTTTGACATGAAGATTTCAATACTCAAGCATATCAACAAACAACCATGTCTTTCAAAATATCAACACTAAAGCAAGTTATCCCTAGCCCATTATGCATAATCATTGATCCATTCATGAAACACACTCGCATATTAGCTATACCCAATGCTCAAGTACGATCATACTTCTCCTTAGTTGGTGCTTTGTAAGAGAAGATGGAGACTCAAATAAAAATAAAATTGCATAAAGTAAAATAGAAAGGCCCTTCACAGAGGGAAGTAGGGATTTGTAGCGGTGCCAGAGCTCAAAGCGAAAAAGATAGAGATAAAACATTTTGGGTAGCATGCCTTTCCTATCAACAAAAACGATCGAGTAGTTCCCAATACTTTCCATGCTAGATATATCATAGGCGGTTCCCAAACAGAAAATAAAGTTTATTCCTTTTTCCACCATACTTTCACATTCCACGGCTAACCGAATCCACGGGTGTCGTCCAAACCAACACTTTCCAAGGAGTTTATTATTTGACAACATAAAGTTAATTCATTTTTCATTTCGGGACTAGGCATCCCTAATACCTTTGTCGTACTCTCGTGCAATGACAAGTGAATAAACACTCATCTTGAGAATAACACATCTAGCATGGAAAAATATCAGCCACCCCCTACCGTTTCATTAGCGGTACGAGCACACAAAAGAGAAATTTATTTTGAAATTTAGAGATGCACATACAAATTTGCTTAGAACGACAAAATAATACCGCATATAGGTAGGTATAGTGGACTCATGTGGCAAAACTGGGTTTAAGGATTTGGATGCACAAGTAGTGATCATACGTAGTGCAAGTGAAGGCTAGCAAAAGATTGAGAAGCATCCAACCAAGAAACGAAAAATCTCATAAGCGAGCATTAAGCATAACTAACACCGAATAATGCACCACAAGTGGGATGTAATTTCATTGCATAACTATTGACTTTCGTGCTTGCATAGGGAATCACAAACCTTAACACCAATATTCTTACTAAAACATAATTACTCATTAACATGGCTCACATATCACTATCAACATATCGCAAAACTATTACAAAGAATCAAGTTTATTTTGTCCAATGATCTTCATGAAAGTTTTATTATATCCCTCTTGAATATTTATCACTTTGGGACTAATTTCATATGTTGCTTTTGATAGCTCAAACAAATCTAAGTGAAGAACATGAGCATAAAAAAAATTCTTCTCTCAAAATAATTTAAGTGGAGCAAGAGAGAATTTCTTAAAAAAATTGCTAACTCTCAAATAAATCTAAGTGAAGCATGAGAGCATTTCTTCAAAAATAATAAAGCACACCGTGCTCAAAAATATATAAGTGAAGCACTAGAGCAATTCCATATCTCATAAAGATTTAAGTGAAGCATAGAGAGCAATTCTAACAAGTCATAGCAAATTTCGGCTCCCTCAAATAGGTGTGTCCAGCAAGGATAGATGACACAAAATAAAAGGCAAAACAAGCAAATACTCATATCATACAAGACGCTCCAAGTGAAACTCATGATATGTGACGAATAAAAATATAGTTCCAAGTAAAATAGCGATGGTCGTTAGAAGAAAGAGGGGATGCCACTCGGGCATCCCCAAGCTTAGTTGCTTGCTTCTCTTTTAGATAATAGCTTGGGATGCCATGTGGCATCCCCAAGCTTAGGCTCTTCTTACTCCTCATTCCTTCATCCATCATGATCTCACCCAAAACTTGAAAACTTCAATCACACCAAACTCAACAAAACTTTTGTGAGATCCATTAGTATAACAAAGCAAACCACTACAATAAGTACTGTTTCAAACCCATTCATATTTTATTCTTGCATTATATCTACTGTATTACAACTTTACTATAGCTTATACCCTCCAATACAAACCATAGATTCATCAAAATAAGCATACAACACAAAGAAAACAGAATCTGCCAAAAACAGAACAGTCTGTAGTAATCAGGGAACTTCGTACACTTCTGTAACTCTAAAAATTCTGAAAAATTAGGACAACGTGAGCAATTTGTATATCCATGTTGTGTAAAACATTCAGAGCAAAATCACGTTTCTGTGATTTATGAAAATTATTTTACTGGGCGCAAAAGTTTCTATTTTTCAACAAGATCAAAGCAACTATCACTCAACATGATCCCAAAGCTTCGCTTGGCACAAACACTAACTAAAACACAAAAAACACAATCATAACATAGGCATAATTGTGCAAACACTCAAGAACAGAAAGAAAAAGACAAAAATAAATTTTATTCATTGGGTTGCCTCCCAACAAGCGCTATCGTTTTACGCCCCTAGCTAGGCATAATGCAAAGATCTAAGTGTTGTCATCTTTGTTTCCACTTCCCTTGGAAGTGTTTTTGTCAGGTGATTTTGCAAAGACAACATAAAACACCTCATCCATAGAGACTTTAGCACTATTAAGTTGCTTATCATTGTATCCCCTTTGATTTTCGGCAACAATCCAAGAATAGTGTTGATTAACATTATTGAAAACTTGTTGGATTATGTCTGAAATAGAGACTTCCTTTTTAAGATTCTCATAATTTTTTTGATTATTTCCAAGCAAGTGTCTTAACATATAATCACTATTACAAAGGATCTCATCTATTACCTTTTTTCATGGTTCATACCATAAAAATCAAAGATCTCCCTAGCTTCCCGTATTATATAGTCAAATTCATTCATAAGAACAAGGGTAGCCAACTTTTTAGCTTTGGGATTCTTTATAACAGGTAACTCATAAAACAATCTTTGCAAGGTAGGATGAGTACGGATGAACTTGTTCTCAAGTTTCAGAACTAGTGCTGAAATAGGCTCTGCATGTGATTTTGTTCTTTTAAGTATAGGAGCATCATCAAGAGTTAAATTTCCGACACAATTGAAAAATTCTTGGATATGTTCTTTTCCCATAATATTCTCTTGCCCCAAAACAAAAGTTTTAGCATCTAGATTGCCAGATCGTCCAATTTTAGGAGTTAGGCCATCATCTGTTTCTGCCATGCCAAAGTCACTCATGGTGACAAATTCAAGCAAATAGGAGATATGACAAGAAAACGGCGAACGAAAAAGAGGGCAAATAAAACGGCAAAATTTTGTGAAGTGGGGGAGAGAAAAATGAGAGGCAAATGGCAAATAATGTAAATTGCAAGGAGATGAGATTTGTGATTAGGAACCTGGTATATGTTAATGATGTCTCCCCGGCAACGGCGCCAGAAATTGGCGAGCGGCCGGGAGACTATCTTGACTTGATCCTCCCCGGCAACGGCGCCAGAAATTCCTTTTGATGCGGCTTGAACTACGTCGGTATTTCCCCAAAGAGGAAGGGATGATGCAGCACAGCGACGGTAGGTATTTCCCTCGGTGATGAGACCAAGGTTATCGAACCAGTAGGAGAATCACTCAACGCTACGTAAACGGTACCTGCACACAAAGAACAAATACTTGCAACCCGACGTGTTAAAGGGGTTGTTAGTCCCTTTCGGGTAACGGTGCCAGAAATTGTCACGTGGATGGGAGAAAGTTGTAATAAATTGATAGATGCAAATAAAATTCAACGAGGTATTTTTGGGTTTTTTATAATATAGATCTGAAAATAAAAGTTGCAAATAAATAAAGAGGCAAATAGCAAAATAGATCTGAAAGTAAATGATGAGAAAATAGACCCGGGGGCCGTAGATTTAACTAGTGGCTTCTCTCAAGAAAAATAGCATATGGTGGGTAAACAAATTATTGTTGGGCAATTGATAAAACTTCAAATAATTATGACGATGTCCAGGCAATCATCATTATATAGGCATCACGTCCAAGATTAGTAGACCGACTCCTGCCTGCATCTATTACTATTACTCCACACATCGACCGCTATCCAGCATGCATCTAGTGTATTAAGTTCATGGAAAAATGGAGTAATGCAATAAGAACGATGACATGATGTAGAAAAGATCTATTCATGTAGGAATTAGACCCCATCTTGTTATCCTTAATGGCAACGATACATACATGTTGTTTCCCCTTCTGTCACTCGCATCAAGCACCGTAAGATCGAATCCATCACAAAGCACCTCTTCCCATGGCAAGAAAAATTGATCTAGTCGGCCTAACTAAACCAAAGATTCGAAGAAGAAATACGAGGCTATAAGTAATCATGCATATAAGAGATCAAAAGACTCAAATAACTTTCATGGATAAAAACAAAAATCTGATCATAAACTCAAAGTTCATCGAATCCCAACAAACACACCGGAAAAAGAGTTACATCAAATAGATCTCCAAGAGACCATTGTATTGAGAATCAAAAGAGAGAGAGGAAGCCATCTAGCTACTACCTACGGACTCGTAGGTCTACAATGAACTACTCACGCATCATCGGAGAAGCACCAATGAGGATGATGAACCCCTCCGTGATGGTGTCTACGTTGGATCTGTGGTTTCTGGAACTTGCAGAGGCTGGAATTGATTTTCGTTGCTTCCCCTAGGGTTTCTGGAATATTGAGATATTTATAGAGCAAAGAGGCGATGAGGGAGGCGGCCGAGGTGGGCACAACCCACCTGGGCGCGCGTGGGCCCCCAGGCACGCCCTGGTGGGTTGTGCTCCCCTCAGAGCCCCCCTCATGTACTTCCTTGGCCCATCGTGTGTCTTCTGGTCCAGAAAAAATCACCAAAAAGTTTCGCTGCGTTTGGACTCCGTTTGGTATTGATTTTCTGCGAAGTAAAGAACAAGCAAAAAATAGCAACTGGCACTGGGCACTATGTCAATAGGTTAGTCCAAAAAATGATATAAAGTTGCTATAAAATGATTGTAAACCATCCAAGAATGACAATATAACAGCATGGAACAATCAAAAATTATAGATAGGTTGGAGACGTATCAACTACCGCCGACTATTCCTGTCAACGGTAGCCTCGGGGACTACACCTAGTGCATGCACTTAGCGTGCCCCCACTGGATCTTGTCCACTTGGCTACGCTCTGGCTAGACTCCGAGTGAATACAAAAGAAAAGCACACGAAAAAGGTTCAAAGACTCATGCCGATAGGAGCCTCGGGGACTCCACCTAGTGGGTGCACTCAGCGTGCCCCCACTGGATCCTGAACACCCGGTGGGTGTGCCCTGCACAAACCCACTGACAGAAATCTTACCCAAAGAGAAAAGAAAAACTTCGACTAGAAATCATACTCACAATGGTACTTACTCGGACGTTGGTCTGCAGCGCCGCGCTGGCATCATAAGCCTCCTTCAGCTGGTCGCACATCAGCCCCACATGGCTCAGAGCCTCCTTGCTCACCCCACCTGATCTTTAGGGACATGGTACAGGGGGAAGGAGGTTGCTGGGGTCGATGGAGCCGCAGGCGTCGGCCTCGGGCCGGAATCACCGCTGCCTCACTTGGAGGGGTCTGGGTAGACCCTGCAGGCAGCACCACTGCTGGCGAAGACGCCGAGCCACCTTGAGCCAAAGGACTCAGCCTCACAGTCTTGGCAGCAACCTTCGACAGAGAGGTACGGGCCACTCGGCGAGGGGAGGCGTCCGACATGGGTGTGTCGGCACTCGGTGCTCCCTCCCTGACGGCATCTGGATTGGGCGGTTCGGCCTTCCCATCATCGTCCAGCTAGATGACCACGGGTGGAGCTACATGAATTTACGAACCAAGCGATCATTAGAATTCTGTCGGAGAAGGCCTGGCTTGCGGGCATAACATACCTTTGCAAGTGGCAGCGTCCGCTGCATTAGCGTCATTCGGGCCTGGCTTGGGGGTGTGCGGGTCCGCTGAAGTCGTCGAGGTGTAATTGCTGCGGAAGTCAGAGAACACTCAGTCAGCAACCGAACCAAAGCAAAAATAAAGAAGGGATTGACTAGAGCACTCACGTCGAGGCCACGGGCACCGCCACCTTGATCCGAGGCACCGCGACCTTTCGAGGCTTGGAGGAGATCTGCTTGGGCAACTTGGACTGTTTCTCCGCCAAGCTCTCAGCCTCGGCACGAGCGCGCTTCGAGCTCCGTGTCGACCGACCAGAGGCAGTCGGTTGCTGAGCTGCACTCATCTTCCCCTTGGGGTCATGCAACGCCTTGGAGCGGGGTTCCTTGGGAGCCTCATAGGACGGAGAGTGACTCCGCCTCCTCTCCCTCCTCAGAGCTCTCCTCATCACTCTCCTCCTCGTCATCACTCTCATTGTCGTTGGATTCCTCTGTGTACCGTTGCTCGGTGTCACTCGTCAAGTCTTCGGGTGACCGGTCCACCACTGGGATCTTGGAGATCATCTTCAGGAAGTCCTGAAGGGAAAATTCATCACAACAACTAAAGTCAGGTACACATAAAATGACGCACGCATGGACCGACTGAGCATCACGTACATACCTCTAGGGGCTGCAAGTCTTTGGAATATGGAGGCACCCTCCTAGTCCCCCTCGGGTTGTCTCGGGCGTAGGTGATGGCCTTGATCTTGGCCCCCACGTTCGTCTCGGCAAGCTCCTCAGGATGCACTCGGGTGGGATCACTCGGCCCCTCATACACCCACATCAGATGAGCCCTGGCCTGCAGCGGCTGGATTCGCCGAGTGAGAAATGCCTCCAGCAAGTCCATCGCATTGACACCAGCGTTCACGACGCTAATGAGGGCAGTGGACAATATGTCCACCTCCGCCTTCTCCTCCTTCGCCACAGAGACTGATGGGGGAGCCCTCACTCTCTCCGAGATGTACGGTGGAAGGCCTAACCGGGTGCTGGTGCTGGGGACATCCCTGCAGTAGAACCAGGCGCCCTGCCATCCCTTGACGGAGTCAGGGAAACTCATTTTTGGGAAAGATCTCCCTCCGCGAACCTGGATGCCCAAACCCCCGCACAGCTAGGTGGCGTTGGTCTTCTCACCAATCGGCGAGTCTTTCTTGACGGTCATCGATCGGCAAGTGAAGATATACTTGAAGAGGCCCCAGTGGGGTGGGAAACCCAAGAAGTTCTCGCAGAGAGAGTCAAAGGCCGAGAGGTAGATAATGGCGTTGGGAGGAAGATGATGAAGTTGCGCTCCGAAATAATCAAGAAATGCCCGAAGAAAGGGTGGGGAGGCATGAAAAAACCCCGCTCAGCGTGGGTGCAGAGCACGACGCGCTCGTCCTCCTGAGGCGCCAGCTCGACCTCCCCCATGCCCGAACGACGCCACCCTTCATGCGGGATTAGACCCTCCTCCCTAAGCTCCTCCAGTCGCTGGGCCGAGACGCGCGACGCGATCCAGTCTCCCGCCGCACTGCCGCGCCGGAGCCAGAGGAGGAAGCATTCCCCCTTCTTCGCTTTCTCCGCCTTGGCCGTGGAATCCCTCGCCATCGCTGCACGCTCGACAGGAGGAAGGAGGCGGAGGAGGCGGAGTGAGGAGAAGGGGATCTGAGGCCCGGAGCTCTGCCCCCAAATCTTTTATACCTCCAAACAAAATCTTCAGCCATATCTCCCACTGCGAATCCCCGGATCGACGGCCCGCACGGCAAGGCTTTGCACAGGGCAGGCGCGACACGTGGCGGGGATCGTGTGCACAAATCGAGGAGCCACGCCCCCACTTTCCCACTAACGCACGACGTTACCGCTTCAGCGCGCGAACACGTAAATTCAAATCCCGAGTTTTCCAGGCAAACCAATCCGATTGATCACCAGCGGTTCCTTTCGCATGTTAGTCCGACTGACTACCCTCTGCGGGGACCCGTGCACTCTGCCACGTTAAACACCCGACTGAAGTCTTCATCAGGATCGTTATGTGATGAGCCTGACGCCCCTCTGTGGGTTCACTTGGCCCTCTCGGTAGGCTCCAAGGCGCATGACTCGTAAACCTGGACTCGTAGGAGGCCTGCGCTGGCGTTCCCCTGGGATAAGGAGTGGCATCTCTCCGGAGAGTCAAACCATGCGCCGGCATTGCCACTCGAGTTGTGATGGCATGCCCTCACTCGGGCCCCTAGTCTATCTCCTCCGAGAGACAAAACAAATGCCACCGGGTTTTTTCTCGACGATCGACAACACCCAGTCATCTGGGTAAACCTGAAGTCCAGAATCCGTTTTTTTTATTTAAGGAAAAACAAACCACGGTACGGAAACATATTTCGAGTGCCCCTGCAGCACTCGGACTCAACCGAAGGGTCGGTTTGTTTGTCCTACGAAATCCCAACCGATTCAGGCGGCTAATGATGTGGTCACCTATTATAGGTAGGGTCAAGGACCCACATAGGGCCCATCACCATCATAGGTAGGTCCCTGGACCATGCCAGCATTCGGATGCATACATCAGGAGGTTCACTCGGACGACTCTGTGGCACTCGGATGATCACGTGTCACTCGGCTGATGGACCACCACTCGGACGTAGAGGACAGGATGGCGTCGTAGGAGCTGCAATGGTCGAGGAATCCTAAGTCATCCACTAAATAGAGTTATAGCTACCGTTACCTATAACTGCTGTAGTAGAGGCTCATTACACTAGTAATTGTCTCATTCAATGATATTAATTGCCTCGACGGCGTGGGAGACATGGGGCTGCAGCGCACTCTATATAAGCCGCACCCCTCTCCATAGTCGGGCACGTTCAATCTCTGTAACCATATCCATCAAATCAAAGCAAGCCTCAAGGCACGAGACGTAGGGATTTTACCTTCGCCGAGAGGGGTCTGAACTCGTTAAACACCGAGTGTTACACCTACGCTGTAGCTAGTCTCTGCCCCTTATTCATACACCTAGTACTCATTGTCAGGATCATAACCTCGACACGTGCCGCCTTGACCGGGCATGGATTCGTGCGCGGCGTCGATTCGCACAGCGACCGCTTGCCTGTGCACGGCACGCGGGCCGCCATCAATCGCTGTTCACATAACTCCCCCTGCTCGCCGCTATAAAACCGCCCTACGCCGGGGCGCCGCAGCAGTTGCCTTCCACCCCCAACCCTTGCCCTCCCTCGCTCTCCGGTGTTATCCCCCTGTCAACGGTGCTACTTGTGAGCTGCGTTGGGATTTCCCCGAAGAGGAAAGGATGATGTAGTATAGTAGAGATAAGTATTTCCCTCAGTTAAGAATCAATGTTATCAATCCTATAGGAGAACCACGCGAAACCTCGTTAGCAGCACCTACACACAAAAGAGCAAATACTTGCATCCAACGCGATCAAGGGGGTTGTTAATCCCCTCGGCGGTTATTTGCAAGAATCAAACTAAGAGTGATAGATAGGTAAAATAAAACACAAAATAAAATAACGATAAATAAATTGCAGCATGGTATTTTTGGATTTAATATATGATAAAGGTAGACCCGGGGGCCATAGTTTTCACTAGAGGCTCAATTGATAGAAACGCGCATATTTATGACGATATTCAAGTCAATGATCATGTATATAGGCATCACGTTCGAGACAAGTAGACCGACTCCTGCCTGCATCTACTACTATTACTCCACCCATCGACCGCTATCCAGCATGCATCTAGGGTATTAAATTCATGAAAAACGGAGTAACGCCTTAACCAAGATGACATGATGTAGAGAAAGTAAACCCAAGCAATATGAATAAACCCCATCGTTTTCCCCTTAATGACAACAATACAAATACGTGTCATGTCCCCTTCTATCACTGGGATTGAGCACCGCAAGATTGAACCCATTACAAAGCACCTCTCCCATTGCAAGATAAATCAATCTAGTTGACCAAACCAAACGGATAGATCGGAGAGGAATACAAAACTATAATAAACATGCATAAAATAATTCAGAGAAGACTCAATTAATATTCATGAATAATCTGATCATATACCCAGAATTCATTGGATCCCAACAAACACACCACAAAAAAGATTACATCGAATAGATCTCCAAGAACACCGAGGAGAACATTGTATTGAAGATCAAAGAGAGAAGAAGCCATCTAGCTACTAGCTATGGACTCATAGGTATGTGGTAAACAATTCATGCATCATCGGAAGGGCGGCAAGGTTGATGTAGAAGGCCCTTCATGATCAATCCCCCCTCCGGTAGAGTATCGAAAAAGGCCTCCAGATGGGATCGCGGAAGAACAAAAACTTGCGGTGAAGTATTTTGGGTGGCTCTCTGATATATTGGGAATATTTGGGAATTTATAGAGGTGGATGTCGGTGTCAAAACCGGCGGATCTCGGGTAGGGGGTCCCGAACTGTGCGTCTAGGATCGATGGTAACAGGAGACGGGGGGCACGATGTTTACCCAGGTTCGAGCCCTCTCTATGGAGGTAATACCCTACTTCCTGCTTGATTGATATTGATGAATACGAGTGTTACAAGAGTTGATCTACCACGAGATCGTAATGGCTAAACCCTAGAAGTCTAGCCTATGTGAATATGGTAATGAGTATCTACCTATCCGGACTACGCTCTCCGGTTTATATAGACACCGAAGAGATCTAGGGTTACATGGGGTCGGTTACATGAGAAGGAATCTTCATAGTTGGTCGCCTAGCTTGCCTTCCACGCCAAGGAGAGTCCAATCCGGACACGGGTATACTCTTCGGCCTTCATATCTTCACAACCCCTCGGTCCGGCCCAATGAATAGCAGGCCGGACGCCCGAGGACCCCTTAGTCCAGGACTCCCTCAGTAGCCCCTGAACCTGGCTTCAATGACGAGGAGTCCAGCGCGCAGATTGTCTTCGGCATTGCATGGCGGGTTCCCCTTTTTCCGAACTCCAAGATAGTCTTCGGATGCGATGATTGTATCTGGACCTGTAACGCATACCACGCACAACCGCAGAGAGAATATAATATTTGCACGAATCTAATCTGTCGACAGCTTTTTTACAACACGACATCACGTCTGTCCGGTCATAATTTCGAACCATTTTTATGTTCGATGCCCCACGTCCCGAGACATAGTTGCCATTGGCATGTCTTTTCAAAGCAGAGATCGTGTCCCCTTATCGCAGGATTCTCATCAATGCGGGCATGGGTAACCCAACCGTGCCGTTTATACAGCCCTTGGGAATAGGCGAATCTTAAGGCGAGTGAGGAGGCATTTAATATTTGCTGCCTTTATAAGGGGATAAGGATTCCCTCTTCCTCTTCTCACGTTCTCTCTCTGTCTCCGCCTTTCCAATCTCGAGCTCCAGCACCCAAGTTCTCATCTCCTTTCCACTCAAGCAACCATGTCCGGATCCGGCGGTCAGGGCAAGTGGATGGTCTCCTCCGTCAAGGAGGAGGACATTACTGAGCTTCGGGCGCCCGGATATTTGGCGAAGGAGATCGCCCACCGTCTGCCGGCTGAGGGACAAGTCGTCCCCACGCCGAAGCCCGCTGAGAGGGTAGTATTCATCCCCCATTTCTTTCGCGGGCTAGGGTTTCCACTCCATCCTTTCGTCCGCGGGCTGATGTATTATTACGGGATAGATTTCCATGATCTGTCCCCGAATTCCTTCCTCAACATCTCGACGATTATCGTCGTGTGTGAGGCCTTCCTCCGCATCCAACCCCACTTCGGACTGTGGCTCAAAGTCTTCAACGTGAAGCCGAAGGTGGTGGATGGCCAGCACGCGGAGTGCGGGGGAGCCATGGTGAGGAAGCTATCCAACGTCTCCTGGCCCAAAGGCACTTTCATGGAGACAGTAATGGAGTGGCAGAAGCAGTGGTTCTACATCACAGAACCTCGCGGCACCACCTGGGCCGCAGCTGCCGAATTCCGCTCCGGTGCTCCTATGCGACTCACCTCCTGGGTCGAGAAGAGTCCAGACTAGTGTTCACCTGACGAGTTGATAGCGCTGCAGACACGTGTTCAGAGTATGGTGACCAAGAATGTCAAGCTTGTTGGCGTAAGCCAGGTGATGCTGGTTCATCGGGTTCTTCCGTGCCAGCGCTGAAGCTGCCCTCTGTGGGAGTTCAATTCGAAGAAGCACCAGACCTTGATAAGGCTCTTCGAGACTACTCACGAAGGCGCCTGGAAGTTGCTCTTTAAGGGCAACGAGAAGCCACCGGCCACGGACTCAGACCATGGTCACGATTGTAAACACCCCGCCAGTGAGGTATGTTATTTCTGACGTATCCCCAACTTAATTGTTTCGAGGATGATGTCTGAGCTTTTATTATTGCTCTTTCAGGACTGGACGGAGAGGGCGGAGCGGATCCAGTGTCCGGCTCCGCTGCCTGAAGAACCGGTCATCCTGCGTCTAGCGAAGATGCTGGTGCCGGCGCCGTACAAGGCGCCGGAGAAGAAGGCCAAGAAGAAGGCCAAGGGGGCCAAGAGTGGTCCCCGTCGCAAGGGCACTTCGGACGTGACGTCCGAAGACGACGAAGCCCATTCCTCTGTCCCTGAGGACAATGACGAGGAAGAGGAGGAGGAGGAGGAAGAAAACAATCCTCCCCCCGAGGAGAAGAAAAAAAGAGGGCGGCCTCAGCGCATCTGGAGGCGGAAGTGCCCAAAAAGGGGAAGGGCGCCCCAGCGATCAATACCGCGTGGGACGTTGACAGTAGTCCGGAACGACGCCCCCGCACTAAGCCCCAGGCCGCATCGTAAGTGACATGGCTCATTCATGCGCACACCCAGCCCTTTCTCTTTATTATTTTAACATAGTTAACCGCACTATTGCAGTCCGGCCCGTGACCTTATCCAGCGATCCTCATCTGGAGGTTCGTTGGCTCCGTCGGAGATGGCGAGCATGTCGCCACCGCCTGCTTACTCCCCCGGGGTCAGGGACGACACCGAAGTGTTGTCCCGGAGGACCGCTCCGAAGGAAGGAGCCCAGGACGCTGTCCGGGAGGTGCCTCAAGGCAAGACCTCCACTGCCGGACACATGGGGGAGCTGATCCCCATGGAGACTGGCGAAGAGGGCCGCATCCAGTTTGGCCCTCAGCCGAATACGATTCCGGGGACCCATATGGCTCCGGAGTCGGGCGAGCAGCCCCCTTTGAAGGAGGGGGGTGCGCCGCTTCCGCCGGTGGTTCCTGTCCATCCAGGGACGCCGGATAACCTGATGGAGGCGCTATGAGGTGCCTCTGTTATGGACGAGCATCGTGTCCTTATGGGTGCGGTGATCGAGAAGGCTTAGTCCGTCAAGAGTGGACTGAACGAAGCCTGCAGCAACCTGTTGACAGGTTTCGAGGTAAGTGACACAAAAAGAGAAAAACCCCATGAAGTCAGTAGCCCCTGAGACACTGTCCGGTGCTCGGCGAGAAGAACCGGACAGAGGATCAATCTTTTATTGTAGGAACTAACGTGATATGTATGCATAAGCAGGCGTCGGTGTTGGCCGCAACCTCGCATGCTGCCGAAGTCTCTGAACTGAGGCAGAGGCTGGAGCGGACCGAGAGCGAGCTCGGCGAGGTTAAGGTTCGGCTCCAGGAGCAGCAAGGTGAGTAATGACCTGCTGTGTATTCGGAAAGCATAGGCACTGCGTATTGACTGTAGTGTCGTAATATGTGCAGGAGCCGCGACCGAGGTCGAGGCCCTGAGGAAAGCCCTAGGCGAGGCCGAGGAGAAGGCTGTCCAGCAGCAAGCCGCCTGTAAGAAGCTCGAGGCCCGGGTTAAAGAAATCCAGCAGGAGCTCTAGGATGCGGTGAGAAAATGTGAGACCTTGGAGCATGATGCATCAGCTCGAGGGGCCGAACTCACCAAGGCTTGTCAGAGCGCGGAGACCGCACGGAATGAGGCCCAGGCCACTCTCCAGGAGATCCAGGAGGCCAAGAAGATCACGGCAGGTAAGGCTTTTAAGATGCAAAGCAAGTATGCGGAGAAGCAATACCTTTTACTAACCCGGGTTCGGAGTTCCCCAGGGGCTTTTGCGGATCTACCATGCAGCGTATCAGACGCTGCGGAGTTCTACCGAGCCGAAGGAGGGGGTTCTATGGAGAAGCTATTCTGGCCGCAGTATGCGACGCCAGAGCATCCTGTGTCCTTAACCGATCAGCTGAAGCAGCTGGTGGAGCTGCATAGGGTGGCCGAACTAGCCATGAAGGATTTGATGATCCGGCTGTGGCCAACCGAAGCTATGCCCGGTAGCTACTTCGGACTCGTGAGGCGGCTAGTGGAAGCCTGTCCGCGGCTGGACGTCGTCAAGCGCTCTGCCTGTATTGAAGGTGCCCGTATGGCCTTCGCTCGTTGCAAGATGTGGTGCGCGAAGATGAACGCCGTTGAAGTTGCCAGCGGGCCGCCGGAGGGCAAGGAGCACAGCACACCCGAGAGATATTTTGCGGATGTCATAGAAGGGTCTCGACTTGTGGCAGCTCAATGTTCGCATGACATTGTATTTGAATAAATGTATTCATGTTGCCCTTGCCTTGTATTATGGAAACAAAGCCTGTAATGTAATTTTGTTATGCTTTAATTGTTTCCTCCTGTGCGGCCGTGTTGTTTGTAATCTGAGGGTTGGCCAGTCGTCGGCTTCTGCCCTCGCGTAGGTAGTACGGAGGTGTTCGGGATGGAATCTAAACAATCTTGATCCAATTATATGGTCCTTTGAAGGAGTTGTTTAGCGCAACGAACAAGGCAATCAGACTATACTGCTTAAACGCCCTCACTTAGCCATAGGAGTTTTATAATAAAGCAAGTGCGCGGCCCCTGGTCCAAGCCAGGGTGTTGTCAGCATCTAATCGGGAAGTGTCGATCCTTCGCATAACGCGGAAAAAATCTCCAACGTTTTTGTAACCCTTGAACAGCTGACCGGCTCTCGCCGTATCATGACAGTCATTTTTCGGCTTTCTCTACTGAGGTGCTCATCCGGTCAAGGCCAGGGCACAATCGCAGTAGTTCTCCCTTTACTACCCTAGCCGATAGAGCGGAACGTAGGGTAGCAAGCACAGGAGCCGGGCAACCCAACTATTGACCAAAGACATGATTCGGAGCCAATGCATATAATGCTAAATTCGGGGTGCCGAACTTACATATAAGAAGTGTTCGGACTTTGCTGCCGTATTGTGGGGCGATAAGTAGCCCATGGAGAATATGAAACGTACAAAAGAGTACCGATGTAGCCGATAAGCAGGTCGAAATAAAATGAAGTAAGAAGCGAAAACCACAGAAAGTGGGCTGCAAACCATTTTCATTATAACTGGATGGATACGTCAAGGCGTATCTTGTACAAATAGTGCGATAAGCATCCGGGCTATTTAACATGCCGGGATCAAGAGGGCGTAGCGTGCGGGTCCTGATAAATAAGTGGAAATACCGTCAAGAAGAACGTATAGGGGTTACCTTACACACCTATGTTGCTTGCCTCCTTTGTATGTCGATCCTTCAAAGGGACAGGTGATCAGGCCCGTGAGAAAAGGAACCTGAAACAAAAAGAAAAAGGTGAAAGTATGTGTGTCCGGGATCGGTCTAGCCGAACTGTAGATCCCGGGTTAGCTTGTGCCCCCGTCGATGTCCATGGGATTTGAGTGCGTAATTATGTACGCGTGGTGCGAATGCCACTACTTCATCGGGACTGGGACGGAGGTTGAATTGCTAATCGAGCTCTTGACGAGCCGCGCCGTCCTGCTGCAGTGTAGTCCGGAACCTCTTAATGATGTCCAGGGGCTCGGCAGCCGTACGATGGTGCTGCTTGAGAAGGCCGCTCTGTACCTCTGCTGCTAGGGTAGCGGTGTGCTCCTCTGTTTGGAGGAAGCGTTCCGTATTGCCATTGACTGTTATGACGCCGCGTGGACCGGGCATCTTGAGCTTGAGATAAGCATACTGTGGCACTGCGTTGAATCTAGCAAACGCAGTTCGTCCGAGCAGTGCGTGGTAGCCGCTGCGGAAGGGGACGATATCGAAGATTAACTCTTTGCTTTGGAAGTTGTCCGGAGAACCGAAGACCACCTCCAGCGTGATTGAGCCCCTGCAGCGGGCTTCTACGCCTGGTGTGACTCCTTTAAAGGTAGTCTTTGTTAGTTTGATTCGTGAGGGGTTAATGCCCATCTTCCGCACTGTGTCCTGATAGAGCAGGTTGAGGCTGCTACCACCGTCCATCAGGACTCGTGTTAGGTGAAACCCGTCAATAATTGGGTCAAGGACTAGTGCGGCTGAACCGCCATGGCGGATACTAGTTGGGTGATCTCGACGGTCGAAGGTGATCGGGAACGACGACCACGGATTGAATTTTGGGGCGACTGGCTCTACCGCGTAGACGTCCCTAAGTGCTCGCTTACGCTCCCTTTTGGGGATGTGTGTAGCGTATATCATGTTCACCGTTTTGACTTGAGGGGGAAATTTCTTCTGCCCCCCAGTGTTCGGCTGCCGGGGCTCTTCGTCCTAGTCCTCACTTTGTGATCCCTTTTCTTTGTTTTCGGCATTTAACTTGCCAGCCTGCTTGAAAACACAACAATCCCTGTTGGTATGATTGGCTTGCTTATCCGGGGTGCCGTGTATCTGGCACGGACGGTCGAGTATGCGGTCCAGGCTGGAAGGTCCTTCGTTGTTTCTTTTGTAGGGCTTCTTCCGTTGGCCGGACTTGGAGCCACTGAATCCGGCGTTGACTGTGGTGTCATCCGTGTTGTCGCCATTGCTTCGGCGTTTGTGTCTATTGCGCCGGAGCTTGCCGGTGCTGTTCTTGGCCTCAGTGGGGCCTACCTTGCTGGCTGTGTTTTTGCTACGAGCCAGCCAGCTGTCCTCACCCGCACAAAAGCAGGTCATGAGTGCCGTAAGGGCTGCCATAGACTTCGGCTTTTCTTGGCTGAGGTGGCGTGCTAGCCATTCATCACGGATGCTGTGTTTGAAGGCTGTTAGGGCCTCGGCATCCGGACAGTCAACGATCTGGTTCTTTTTTGTTAGGAACCTAGTCCAGAATTTCCTGGCTGATTCTCCAGGTTGTTGAACTATGTGGCTTAGGTCATCGGCATCTGGTGGCCGGACATAAGTTCCTTGGAAGTTATCAAGGAAAGCCTCTTTCAAGTCCTCCTAGCTGCCGATGGAATTCTCAGGCAGGCTATTTAACCAGTGTCGAGCTGGTCCTTTGAGCTTTAATGGGAGGTATTGGATAGCGTGGAGGTCGTCTCCTCGGGCCATGTGGATGTGGAGGATAAAATCTTCGATCCACACTGCGGGATCGGTTGTTCCGTCGTATGATTCAATATTGACAGGCTTGAACCCCTCGGGGAATTCGTGATCCAGCACCTCGTCCGTGAAGCAGAGAGGGTGTGTGGCGCCTCTATAGCGAGCCGCATCACGGCGTAGCTCTGATGGAGTCCGTCTGCGGCATTCGGCCAGGGCGTGGTTAGGTTTGTCACGTCCGAATAGGTAGCCGTCGTTGTTCCTCGAGGCACGTACTCGCGATCCGTAGATTGATCTTGTATGTCCTGCTCTATTGTTCAGGGCCTGCCAGAGGTCGTACGTGTGACCCCGAACTCTTCCGTCTCTATTCGGGGCGGTGGGGCAGGCTGCTATTCGGCCTGAGTTGCCAGTTTATCCCGACCGCGGGGTGGCCGGTGGGCCGCCCTGTCTCGACCACGTGGTGGTCGTTCCGCATTACGCGAGGGAGATGTGTTCTCGGGTGCCTCCTCATCGAATTGAGGTAGCAGTCTGCGTTTCGGGTAGCTCTTGGCTAGGCGCTTGAGGCCGTATTCTTCGGCTGTCAGGACATCAGTCCATCTGTCGACGAGCAGATCTTGTTCGGCTTGAAGCTGCTGCTGTTTCTTTTTTAGGCTCCTTGCAGTGGCAATGAGCTGAAGCTTAAAGCGCTCCTGCTCCAGAGGATCCTCAGGCACGATGAACTCTTCATTGCCGAGGCTTGTCTCCTCCTCGGAGGGTGGACGGTAACTATCGTCCTCCGAGTCATCTTCTATGGCCTGTTCATCAGGGTTGTCTTGCGTGTTGTCATGTTCCTCCTGTTCGGATGCAGCCCCGACAGGGTCTTCATTGTTTTCGGCGTCGCCCGGAGTACTGTTTTCTCCGGTGCCGGTGTTGCCATCTTTTGACCGACGAGGCTTAGAACGGCATTTGGGGCGCCGGCGCTTGGACTGCGTCTCGGAGGGTTTATTCGCATCTGGCTCTTCTTTGTCGTCGCCAGATCCTTTAGGTGTATCAACCATGTACACGTCGTACGAAGAGGTAGCCGTCCAGCGCCCAATGAATGGCAGGTCTTGGCCTTGCTCCTTGTCGGCATCGTCGTCCATACCGTCCATGTCTTCAGAGCCATAGTCAAACACGTCGGTTAAGTCATCGACAGTGGCTATGAAGTGGGTGGCGGGTGGGAAGCAAAATTCCTCGTCATCCGCTTCTAGCTCGAACTGAACATAGTTCGGCTGTGAGTCTTCCTCCAAGGACAAATTCTTTAAAGAGTTTAGCACGTCACCCAAAGGTGACTGCTGGAAGATGTCTGCGGTGCTAGATTCGAAAATCGATAACCGATCCAGCTCGGAGTCCGCAGGCGTACCTGATCCGGAACGTATAGCCGGAGGCGAGTCCGGAGTTCCATTGACGCAAACATCGTAGGATGTCGAGTCCGTGTGCGGCTCCAACGTCGCAGACTTTGTGGCCTCGGAGGGTACGATCTGCTTCGGTTCTAAGGCCGTTGCAGCAACAGGATCCATCTCTTGGATGTCATCCGATGACAGATATGAGTCATGTTCATCGGGACGAGGGGGAGCGATCGCTGCGGTTTCAAACCCATTGAAGATCGAGTCTCCACGGGTATCCGCGGCGTAGTTCAAGCTTCCAAATCTGACCTGGTGGCCAGGGGCGTAGCTATCGATCTTCTCCAGACGACCAAGCAAGTTGGCCCGCAGTAAGAAGCCGCCGAACACAAAGATCTGTCCGGGGAGGAAGGTTCTTCCTTGGACAGCGTCATTATCGACGATTGAAGGGGCCATCAAACCTTTTGTCGACGGCACAGTGGAACTCTCAATGAAAGCACCAATGTCGGTGTCAAAACTGGCGGATCTCGGGTAGGGGGTCCCGAACTGTGCGTCTAGGATCGATGGTAACAGGAGACGGGGGACACGATGTTTACCCAGGTTTGGGCCCTCTCTATGGAGGTAATACCCTACTTCCTGCTTGATTGATCTTGATGAATACGAGTGTTACAGGAGTTGATCTACCACGAGATCGTAATGGCTAAACCCTAGAAGTCTAGCCTATGTGAATATGGTAATGAGTATCCGCCTATCCGGACTACGCTCTCCGGTTTATATAGACACCGAAGAGATCTAGGGTTACATGGGGTCAGTTACATGAGAAGGAATCTTCATAGTTGGTCGCCTAGCTTGCCTTCCACGCCAAGGAGAGTCCAATCCGGACACGGGTATACTCTTCGGCTTCATATCTTCACAGCATCGGTCCGGCCCAATGAATAACAGGCCGGACGCCCGAGGGCCCCTTAGTCCAGGACTCCCTCAGTGGAATTATGTCAAGAGGTGCCATGAGGGGCCCACAAGGTCGCGCCTACCCCCCTGGGGCGCTCCTCTCGAGCTTGTCGCTCCCTCGTGGCTCTTTAGGTCTTCTCCCGAACTTTCTACGGTCCCTTCTGGTCCAGGAAAAATTAATCCACAAACTCTATTTGATATTGATTTTCTAAAAAGCCAAATACAAGCAAAAAACAGCAAGTGACACTGGGCACTAGGTTAATAGGTTAGTTCCAAAAAAATGATATATAATTGCATATAAAACATCGAAGATTGATAATATAATAACATGGAACAATAAAAAATTATAGATACATTGCAGACATATTAGACGGCGATGGCACGCCTCAACCTCACGCTCGAGGAGGTGGACGAGCCCGCCCACTACCGCATCCCCGCCGCGCCGAACGTGCGGCTGCCGTCCAGGTGATGCCTCAGCGTCGACGGCGTGCCGGTGCCGCGGGTGGGCACCCACCTCTTCACGCGCGCCGTCGGGCTGTATCGGGCGGGACTGCTGGCGGAGATGCTGCAGGACTCCCGGTACGCCATCAACATCCCGCACTGGCCAGACCTGCTCGCCAAGGAGCACAAGCTGCGCGTCAACGCCTTCAACGGGCTGCGGCCGCCGATGAAGCACAACCGAGGGCACCGCCACGAGCTTTGGGACGGCCGCACCTTCGAGGAGGTGGTCGCCCCGTACCGCGCACAGGCGGCCGCGGGCGCCCTGCCAGCCCCGCCCGACCCCGACTACCAACTCTTCTGCCGCGACAACGACAATGGGCAATGGGTTTTCGCCTGGGGCGGCGGCTGGGCAAGCGGTCTATTTTTTAGTCGTATTGGGCGGGCGAACGACTGGCGGGTATTTTATACGACCTGTGAAATGACCCCTTGCCCTTTATACGTTTTTTGGGTGTGTGTGTGGGGGAGCGGTTTGTACCGAAGCGCGTCTCATACGTATATTGGTGAAACTGTTGAGTATCATTGTTATTATGAAAACATAGGATAGCGTAGGATTTATTCCACCTTGCCTTGTACTCCAAGACGACCTTGTACTCCTATATATATGCCCACGAGGCTCAAACAATACAACAACGATTTCCATCAAACCCCTCTCTCCCTTCTAACATGGTATCAGAGCCCGGGTTCTAAACCCTAGCCGCTTCCGCACCCGCGCGACGCCCCCGGGCGGTCGGCCTCCATGACCACCGCCGGGGGCCGCGCCGCCTGTACCTAGGGTTCGTCCGCCGGTTGTCGTGGGTTTAGCACGACAGATGTCCAGAACTTTGTCGTGGAGCCATCGCACCAGGTTAGCTTAGAGGGGTTAAACGGGACAAAGGACACGGGAGTTTATACTGGTTCGGCCCCTTGCGGTGAAGGTAAAGGCCTAATCCAGTTTGAGGTGGTATTGCTTATGTCTCGACTACCAGGGAGCGAATACGCTTGACCTAGCTTTTGATCTGTTCTCTCCTGCCCTAAGTCGCCGTCGGGTTGTTCCTTTATATACACAGGTCGACACCCGACGGCCTACAGAGTCCCGGCTGGCTCATAAACAATGTGTCCGGCCCGGTGACTAACTGCACATGCCTTATCCTACAAGTTACACATATATGACGGTTTACAATCGTTTGGGCCTTAAGTCGCCTTTGGGCTCTGGGCCTTCTCAGAGTCTGCGTAATAGACTACCGCCTTAAGCGTCTTCATGGGCTTTTTAACTTGATAAACCGCCAGGATCTTAACCCGACCCCTCCTGGGCGGGTTAACCCCATAGTTATATCCCCAAGACCAGTTGTATTGACCGGCTGCCCTAGAGAGTCTTTTTCCCGAGCCCTTGCTCCGGTTTTTTTCGCTCTCTCGCCGGTCGTTTTGACCAGCGTTGTTTCTTTTTGGTTTTTCGATTTATGCTTGATCGGTTTGCGTCGCCCGCCGCCGCCGTCGACCACCGTGCGCCTCTACTCCGACACCGGCATGACCGGCCGGCCTCTTCACCGACCAGGCGGCCTCGCACGACATGCGGCCCCTAAGGCCGCCGTCCGTGCGTCTGCCCGCCCGTCGCCCTGACCCGGCGGCCTCGCGCAACAGGCGGCCTGTCACGACCGTCGTTCGCGCGTCGGCCTGCTCGTCAACCTACGCCGGCCGTCACCGCCCTGTCCCTGAGTTCAGCGTGCCCCTCCACTGATCGAGCAACGGGCTGCCGCTGTGTCGCCCCATCGGGCTGTAGCGCCGCCGCCCCGTGGTTCTCCCCGTGGCTGCACCTATCCGCGCCACCGCTGCGTCGCCCCTTCGGGCCGTAGCGCCGCGGCACGTGGTCCTCACCACCGCCCTGAGGCTGTTCCCGTGGTTGCACCACATCGTGCGCTGCCGCTGCGTCGCCCCTTCGGGCCGTAGTGCCGCGGCCCGCGGTCAACCGCCGCATCGAGGCTGTCCGCTCCAGGCCGTCCCCGAGGCTACACCGACCCTCGCACTGCCGTTGCATCGCCCCGTCGGGCCGTAGCGAGCGTGGCACGCTATCCTTGCAACCGCCTTGAGGTCTTCCCCGTCGTCGCCCCGACCTGCCCGCCGCCGTTGCGTCGCCTCTTCGGGCCGTAACGCTGCGGCCCGCGGTCCACCGCCGTCCACGCGCGTTGATTTCCACGTGATATGCGCCGCGCCGCCTCCCTTGGTGCGGGAACGTCACCGTCCGCGCCGGTCTTCGGCACGCTGTCGGGTTCATTATCGCCTACTTCGACACCGCCGCCGCGCTCCTTCTCTAGCCGCCGCCGCCTCCTTAGGCCGCCGCGGTCGCTGCTCTTCTTCCGCGGCTCCACGGCGACTACCTCGACACCGGCGACCCCCGACTCGACACCGACCACGGCGTTCTTCGCACGACTACCTCGAGTACTGCTACACCACCTACGCTCTCGGCTACCTCGACAAACGGCACAAAGGGCTACTGCCATGCTTGAGCAACCTCGTCGGTTTCCACTCTAGCCACGACTCCGCAATGCATCGACCGTTACGACTATGGGGGTGTCCATCGGCTTGCCTTCGGATTCTTCTCCAGTCTCACCGTCTGTGTCGCTACCGTTGTGACTGCGGGGGGATGTTGAGTATCATTGTTATTATGGAAACATAGGACAGCGTAGGATTTATTCCACCTTGCCTTGTACTCCAAGACGACTTTGTACTCCTATATATATGCCCACGAGGCTAAAGCAATATAACAACGATTTCCACCAAACCCCTCTCTCCCTTCTAACACAAACCAACTCTTTTGCGTGCAGTTTGCGTGCGGCCGGAAAGTACTCGGCCGGCTCGACAACAGCAGAAGTGCTCTCGACAGAAAGAACTCGTTTAAGAAGGGACCTGGGCCAACAACCACAGCCGATGAGCTCCAAAGTAAAGTCCTGCCAAGGAATGAAGAAGCAAGGTACATGTGAATTTGCCATCGAAACTTGATTCACAAATGATTTGATTGCTCTTTGTTCGAAAAACAAACATGTTCTGATTGCTCTTTGTTGGGAAAACAAACATTTTCTGATTGCTGGCCATGAGGGTTAACTTGTCGTATAAACTAAAGAAACATGATTCATATCATCAGATGTTAAATTAGTCAACCACTTCCTGTTTATATCAATTAATTAAAGAGACTTGAATCTGAGAAGGAGCATTGATTACCGAATTATCGTTTCAGATAACAATGACTATTTTTTGTTGTAATTTTACATTGCGAGTCACGCCTGCTTTCGACATATTTCTCTTTCGGTTTGAAAAAATCGGGCCCCCTAGTTGCTGGTCACGCTCCGCCACTGCCAACATGGGAGACCGGGATAAGAGCATCTTCCCCGTATTCTATTCCGCAGCCGCCATTTTCCTTTTCCCAGCAGTGCGCCATGCCTTGGAACGCCTTGCAAGCAACGACAAGCAGCAAGGCTCCCACGTCCACGCACCCCCACCTCCCGTGCACGTCTCCCTCCCGCTCACCCCCCACTCCCGTCTCCCGGCGCGCGACCCGCCGCACCCACTCGCACCGCCCCCCTCGCCGCAAACCGCCACTGACGCCCGGGTCCGCCAGACGAGACAAACCAATGGGCCCCGCTAGCAGCGCCAGCCCTTTTTTTCCCCACCTAAAGGGCGAGTCCAGATTTCGCAGCGCCCGAGCCCGGCACCCGCAGCAACGGAAACAACGGCCCTGGGGGAGAGACAGAGAACCGGCCGGAGAAATATAAAAAAAACAGGCCGCGCGACGGGAGCCACCACGCCATTACTTCGGCGCCCCGCCCTCCTCCAACCGCCACCTCCCTCCCCCGACCTCGTCGCGCGATCTCCGACCGCCCGCCGAGCCCCAGCGGGAGGAGCTTCGAGCCCGCGCCCCCGGCGTCCCATGGTGGGTACGGCACATCGGGGCCGCGAGATCTAGGGTTTTCGCGCCGCGGCGGGAGCGATGGGGCGCCGGAAGGCCACGGCGGGGCCGGCTCGGGGCTCCTCGAGGGCCGACCACGGCGTAATCTCCGGTGAGATCCGCGCCTCCGTTTTTTCTCTTTGCGTGTGTCGTGGTGCCAATGCGTTGCCATTCTTCTGGATCGAAGCTAGCTGCTACCGGCCGTAATCGTAGTTGGATTTGGTATGGGGCTGTAGCTGTCTAGCTGAGCTGGGGCGGGGATGCCCGCGGAGGGCGAGTGCTAGACGTCAGCTATTTGTCAGTGTTAGCATGGTGATGTCATTTATTAAATGTGGCCTGCGCACTGTCACATAGCGTGTACATGGTACATCATGATTTTGTTTTATCAGCGTTTGCGAGCGCAGAGTTTCAGTATGAACCTGCACATCATATGTGCACATGCGCTATAGCTGCATAGATTTGAGTAATGAGGTAGAAGTGTTAAATGAATCACACTCGTATTTTATGGAAAGTTAGTATTTATACTCTGATTGGATGTCTGTTTCCTTCAGTACTTGATACATCAAATTTGTATCTGAGGCGAAGCATTAATTTAGGATCATAGGAAGGGGAGTCAGTGATTTACAGGCGGCTGGCAGGTCACCTACGCACTAGGAGCCACCCTCTTGTATTGCCGCCTAGGTGCCTGTGGCCTTAGCTCACATACGTGCTAAGCGGGGTACCATGCAGCATCATAACACTTGTGATAAAACCTGGTCACACTGCAAATGACTTTGCTTGTTACAACTCAAACCAATGTGTTCATAATTTGACAACCATTTTGTGGTTTCTTCGATTCAGTGATGTCTAGCAGGGAATGCTGGATATCTAAGTTGGTTCTGGATTCCATACCATTAAATTTTTCGAACTTGGCTGCATTGCAAATACTCAAACCAGAGAAAAGCTAATCAAGTCCTTCCAATTTACTATTTGATTGCATGTGACTACTATATCATGTTAAAGAGCTTTGCCATGTCTACTTCTCAACTGCTGTGCCTGTATCGTTCCTCCTTACATAGCAAATCAACTTGTGAGTTCAAAATAAAGTTTACATTCCATTTATCTAATGACTGGCTAGACAAATAATTTTCTGTCTGGTTAATGAAAAGCCCGTTTACATTCCATTTATCTTCTTTGTTGACTCAAAATCTGCCAGCTTAGTATCTTCTACCTGATACATGTTGCTTTAGTTAGATCTGTCGTAGTAACACAGCTTCTTAAAGTTGGGTATTGTATTTAACTAATTTGAAGTGACATACTGTGTTTTCTATCCTAACTTTTTATTTATTTTCAGAAATCCGGGAGAAACATAAATTGGAATTGGAGAATTTGACACTAACAAAGCACCCATTCAGGACATTGCACTTCTTCAATTTAGCTATGTTGCAATACTTGAAAAGATCAGCAGCATATATCCTGAGTAAAAGAGCTTTGTTTGTTCTCCTAACTGTTATGGTGGTAATTCCTGGAGTTGCACTTCTGGTTACCGATGGTCTGCACAAAAAGGTGTGGGCAACTTTACTACATTTGTGGAGTATACTGACATAATACCAGTTGATAGTGCATTTTGTAAACTACATGAGTGCTAATGTTTGTTTTCTGATTTCTATGCAGCATGTGCAGGAGTTCCTTAATTATGCTAGATTTGTGTTGTGGTGGGTTTCATTAGGTGTGGCCTCTTCGATCGGACTAGGCAAGTGTCATTAACTTCTCTCAAGATTATGTAGTGTGATCACATAAAATAAAGGAAGTGCAAATGAAGCATGTTTTAACATAGTTAATTTATCCTTTTTGTCCTACAAATACTTTACCTTTTATAGCTAAACAGTTAAACCATACCGTCTGGTGGTTGAAGCATCTAGTGAACATGAACCAGCTCGCTAGAAACTAATTTTAAAAGTTGGCACATCCTTTATTTTAGTTATAATATAATTAGTTATTTCCGTGTTAATAAAAAGTAAATACCAGCAGCAAAATTATAATATATCGACCTTTGTTGACCTTGAGAAAAAAAGGCTAAAGGTCATACTTCACGAAAATTGGAGAGGAGAGCAAGACTGTGTGTAGTAGAAGTTAGAAGTTGTGACATTTTAGGGTGTCCGGTTTAAGTTTTTGCAGTGACTGTGTGTGGCACTAAGACAACCTTTGAGGTTGACTACCTCATGATATATCATTAATGTCGTGCTCTTTTGCACCCAGAGAAGGACACTGTTACCATATTCATGTTTCTAGCAGAATATATGGATATTTGGAATTGTCAGATGGTTTTGAGACATTATTTAGGCAAAATGTGAGAACAATATTTGATCATTTTAGGGACTTAGGCATGATAAAGCCTATACCAACTTTAGTTAGTTTTGTATACTTTCTTAGTTAGCAGTTGTCTTGTGCTGTACATGATAGGTTCCCCTTTATCATATGCCAAGACATGTAACAATGAATGCTGCCAAGTGTTAAATTTGGAAAATAGAACTTTGAAGTTTATTTGTTTGCCTGGAGCAAGGAGTTCGTTTTTGAAAATTGATGGATTAGTATTTGAAATGCAGGTTCAGGTTTGCATACATTTGTGCTGTATCTTGGGCCCCACATTGCTCTCTTCACTATTAAGGCTGTTCAATGTGGCCGTGTTGATTTGAAGACCGCTCCATATGATACCATACTGCTTAAACAGGCGCCATCATGGCTTGACAAGAAGTGTTCGGAATTTGGATCGCCCATGTACCCTTCATCAGATCATTCAGTGATGATCCCAGTCTTTGATTTACTCCCTCAGGTTCAGTTGGAAGCTGTTCTTTGGGGTATCGGGACGGCACTTGGCGAGCTCCCTCCTTATTTTATATCACGAGCTGGTAATTGTGCAATTCATTTTATTCTGAAGTAATTGTGATATCCTATTAGATACTTTACAGCTGTACAGTATATTATTCAATCTATGTGCAGATAATGTTAGTTCTTTCTGTGTTGTTTCTTAACTGATTTCCCTTGAACACTATCTATAGCGCCTACTTTTTACTGTACTATGTAACATGTGTGCGTGCCATCATTGTTATATCCATTTAGCTGTTGTCCCTTCCGTAGGTACCTAAGTTCACCAGCTTCATTTATGGAGCACTTGCACATTGTCGTAGCATTTCATGGTTATTGTTCATTTTCCTCTTATAAAAAGATTGAAACTCTTACCAATCTAGGAAAACAGTACTCATTTCATTCTCAGTTCTCAGTAATGGGATGTAATACAACTTTTGAGACTGTTATTTTGTCACTAGTCATGTTTTGTGAAACTTTGGGCCAGTTTTTTTGGGCTGCAGCTTATGCATAAGCTCCTGTGAAAATAAGCCTCAGTTAAGCTCTTGTGGAAATAAGCCCATGAGAATAAATAAGCTAACGAGTTCATTTTGGTTCCTGTCCCTCCAGCTTAATTTTGATATACCTAGTGAAAAGTCTGTAATACCCCTGGACTGTATTGTTCTGATATTCAGTTGTGTTTTAGTGTTTTGTCGCCCATATGAACATAAAATTGCTTTTTCAAACATCATGAAATGTTAGTCGAAGATCAGTTTGTCACATGCAAGGTGGATCATTTTCTCACATACAAACATCATTGTCTCACATAGAGTGGCGTAACAAAAAAAAAGGACAGCTCCATGTAGAAAAGTTGTGCTGCTGATTGACACTGACGAAACTGAACACTCTGAACATCATGTGGAAGCTCATCAGCACGAAACTATAACATTCATATATAATTAGCTTCATTGGGGAGTGGTTGTTACAGACACTCATTGACACTGATTGATGCTGACGAAACTGAACAAAACACTAGTTCAACAGGGATAAGATGCAACAGGGGGTGAGTACAAAAACTCAATCTGCATCTGGTGGACTCCGATAACACACGCTCCCAGATCCTACACACACTCTGTACTGGGTGTTCGCACCCAGGTACATTAGCAGCACAATACCAAGAACTAGTATGGTGGCCATCAGGTTGGTGCACGCTATCAGTAGAGTAGCAGCAGCCATGACTTGAGATGATCGGCCCAGAACGTGATCAGCGTGCAGATCTGCTGGCTTGTGTGCGGCAAGCCTGCTGGTTGATGCGTGGTGCTGAGCGGCATTGGGGGTTGTAGCCCTTGCGATCTGGACAGCTGAATCCAGGGATCCAGGCGCGTAGGCGTGCGTTGGGAATACTGCCGGCGCTGGGAATCTTGCTCGGCGTCCCCTGACGAGAGGACGAGCGACTGTGGACGGCTGGACAGAGGAGTGGCAGGGTGGGGCAGAGCAGAGGGAGGCTGGGGAGGAACGCGTCTACCCAGCACCAACGGTATCCATGTTGTCGCCGCTGGAGTAGGGCGGCATCGGGAGGCGAGGTTGTCGGTGGCGGGAGGCGTGGGCGGCGGTGACGGGGAAATCCTATTTCACGGGAGGAGAGGGGCGAGAGGGGGATAGATAAGGGCAGTTGCATTTCCTTTGTAATTGTGTGCAAGTGGGAGGGCAAGGGGATATACCGGTTTGTTTTTAAGTGACCGCTCGCGGGAAGCTGACCACCCCCAGCTTTTTTCCATTGTGAAGGAGAGGGCTGTGGAAATAAGTTAAGCTCTATGCCCCAAAACGAGCTCTTTTGAGTTTTTGGCTTAATTTGACAATAAGCTGCTCCACAAAAGAACTGGCCCTTCATTGTGGGTAAACAGTACTGGTTCACTCTCAGTAATGGGATACAATACAACTTCTGAGACTGTTTGTTACTATAGTCATATCTTATGAAACTCTCTTTATTCTTGTTTGTTCTCTTTCCTTGCATGCTGGAGTTGATTATTTAAGGGCTATTTAATGGTTGAATGTTAAACTCTAGAAATTATTTTGTAGCAAACCATAGCTTGTGCGTTCTCGAAATCTGCAACCTTCATTATCTCGAGGTTCATTTTTTTAAGCTGTCCATACTGAGCAAATGATCTCTCATGTTGCAGCTCGTTTGTCAGGAAGTGAGTTAGAAGCTGTCAAAGAGCTAGATGTTGCTCCTTCTTCAGAAGATGGTCCAATAGCATCCACTGTGAATCGTACAAAACGCTGGCTCCTTTCTCACTCACAACATCTCAACTTCTTCACTATCTTGATACTTGCTTCGGTTAGTCTTTGTCCTGTCTGAATCTTTGAGTAACGATTTCTTACAGAAAATAGTAGTTGCAGAATTTTGCTTTGGCAGTATATCATTCATGCAGCTCTTGCAGGCTTCGGCCCTAATTTTTCTATTTGATGCCATGCTAATTGGACATTGTTCATACCAAAATTAACACATGTAACTAGTTCCAAGTATGGATATATAATGCATCATGTAACTTATATTCTTTGTGTTTACTAGGTTCCAAACCCGCTGTTTGACCTTGCTGGTATTATGTGTGGTCAATTTGGTATACCCTTCTGGGAGTTCTTCTTTGCAACTTTGATCGGGAAGGCCATCATCAAGACTCATATTCAGGTTTATGATCTATACATTTTATTGAAAAATCCTGGCGTTAATTTGTGTTTCTCTTGGTATCACATGTTTATTTTTCTCTCTTGATCTGCTGGTGATTGGTATACCAGTCTGCTTTAAGATCCCATGAGATAATCATGTATTCATCATTTTAATATATTCTTAGACATACTTTACGTGATCATGTCTTTTTGGTTCTGTCCAGTTAGAAACAAAATCTTGAAATCTTACAAGTTACCCCTACAACCCAAGCAAAATTGTAGTTGCGACCTACATGCCTACATTGATTATTCTGTGTGATCTCTGCAGAATATGGTGTGAATTGTATCAGAGATTTCACTCAAATACTATATTTACTGTGATAAAATGATAATGCCATTAATGCTTGCATCAGAAGTACATGATGTACCTGCCATACCAATTGCTGTTTCTTCTAAAATTTTGATTTTTCTTACCTTGTTTTTTCTTTCCTCACAACAGAATAAACAAACTACAAGTGATACAATTTTGCTTCTTTTTGTGCTCCTTTTTTTCCTGAAAATCAAACAAACTTAGGTGGAAAACTATCAATTTCTTATTCTGTTTAACTGAGTTTCTTATCATTTTGGTTTATTGTCAATTTGACACCTTACTTATCTGGTTGGATTGAAATGAATATTTGCAGTCTCTCTGTACTGACACATGAATTGTACCTTCTCACTTCTGCAGACACTGTTTATCATCTCGTTATGCAACAACCAGCTCTTGTATTTTATGGAAAAGGAGTTGATCTGGATATTTGAGCACATTCCTGGGTTTTCAGCGACCCTGCCATCTGTAATTGCCAAACTCCACAGTGCTAAGGAGAAGTATTTATCACCACCTGTGACAGTCTCACCTTCACAAATGGAGGTTGGTATCTTCATTTTCATGTCATTTGATTTTCAGTTTTTTCTTACCTGTTCATTGATGTTCTGTAACTGTCACTTGTACAGGATAAACAGTGGAATTTCTCTTTTGCATTGGTCTGGAACACTGTAGTGTGGCTTGTGCTTGTGAACTTCTTCATTAAGATCGTCACATCAACAGCTCAGGATTATCGCAAAAGGCAGCAGGACATAGAGATGGAGCTCATTACTGATTCCTCACCCCAGAATCATTCTAAAACTAACTAACAGCAAACATGGTTGTATTTATTCAGCTGCACATTGCGAATATTCTCCTTAGTAGCCTTTGCGCCTGGCTAAGCCCTTGCGGATGATCCCAATGCTGGTAGAAGTTGTGTTCTTCTGTACAGTGAACAGAAACATGGGCCTCTCCAACCCGCCACAAGTGATGGCTGCGACTTTTTGTCATTGCGCCTCTACTGGCAGTTCCTGGAGGAGAATCAGTCCTGTTATTTTTCAGGCGCCAACTTGGATGAACTTTAGGGATTGTTTGTTTGTTTAGCACGATTTCATTACTAAGATGTAATTTACCAGTACCTTTTTTTACCTTCTTATGTTGGAAATACGGTAGCTGATAGGGCACCCGAGAGTACTGAAAGGTGATATGTTTTATTGTTACATTCACAATGCAAATGCATATTCTCAATTGGAGCCAGCTAGATTTAACGGTGCACTTCAACTACAAGTTCACTCGGGCAAATAATAAAGCTGCTGATACCAAGATTGCCTTTGTTTTCTTTTTTTGGTGGGGATCTGCATCACGTGGTCGATTCGAAAACTGTGTCAGAAATTGTTACCTTGTGACTAGCTCAGACTGGGAAACTTGTGATTCTCAGCATTCACGTTATCTTTTGCATGCTCTTTGGCTTGTAGCTTGTGGTTATTAAGCAAAGCGGACGCATCTGAAGGTCAGTCAGGGAGGTGAAAGGCGAGGTGCGATTACACATCATCAGCAGATAAAATTGTTACTGTACTGCAGCCTCTTTACACCCGCCCAAGTGTTGTCAATGCAACAGAGGTGGTCGTGGGCAGTTGTCCGAGTTCTCTTGGGCGTGCTCGCTAGTGTCATCCAGCGAGCGCCGTGCACCACGTAAGTTGGAGCACACGCGGGGCAAATTTCGTCAAGATACTCGAGCACGAGACTCCAAGGCGTGTCCTCGTGTACATTGCCTTTTTTTCACAAAGGCGATCTCTACTGCGACGAGACGAGAGATCACCGATTTTCTAAGTTGGAGGAGACAAAAGCCAGACTACTCGCACGGCACGATGAATTGCCATGCCTACCTATATGCCTACACGACCCGGCTAGCGACCGCCGAGCGCGCCGAGGAGTACTCAGAACCGGGGAGGGGCCCCCTCGCCGTCGCGGGCACGTCATTCGCCGGTGGAAAAAATGCGTTCGTCATCTAGCACCATCGCAACCGCGCAACAGACGTCTCCCATCCGGCCATCCCATCACCAAAGTGAAGTTCACCTCGGTTCAGAGTTCAGACTCCTCCCGGCTCCCGCAGCCGCAAGCGAAGCCGAAGGCCGAGGCCACCCACCCCCCCTGCCCTGCCCTGCATATATTAACGGGACGGCGGCAACGACAAAGCATAGAATACTAGCGCCCCCACTAGCCTAAGCCCCGAGCCTCCAATCCGCCACCGGAGACCGGAGCAAGCGCGGCTAGCGAGCGAGGAGGCGAGCCCGGCGCGCATGGCGGCGGCGGGCAATGTGGAGTTCATCCGCGCGCGCAGCGACAAGCGGGAGTACCGCCGCCTGCTGCTCCCCAACGCGCTCGAGTGCCTCCTCATCAGCGACGCCGACACCGACAAGGTCCGCCCCGGCCCGCTCTCTCTCGCTCGCTGAATGCTCGCCGGTTGGTCGACGTTTTACCGCGCGTGATTCATCCGGCGTTGTTGTTGTTGTTGTTGTTGTTGTCTGTTTGTGCGCAGGCGGCGGCGTGTATGGAGGTTGGCGTGGGCTCGTTCAGCGACCCGGAGGGGCTCGAGGGCCTCGCGCACTTCCTCGGTGAGTCCATTCACTCCCCTTCCCTCTCCGCGCACTCTCCTCGCCGCCGTCGTCGTCGGCCATCTCGCTCGCCGATTCCGGTTCGTTGCGTGGGCGCGCGTGATCTAACAAACCCACCGGATTCCTGGGGCGAGTACTAGTACTTTCTGGCCAGGCAGTGGTTGGTTGGATGGGGATTGTTGGCTGGACCCAGCGCAGCGCTCCTGCTCTCCGACTGCGCAACGGCGTCGGCGTCAGATGAATCTCCTCCCCCTTTTGGGATCCGTCTGGGGTCTCCTCCAGATTTTGTCTCCATGGAATCGAGTGACGGAGGAATGCTTTCTTCCTTGGCCACTTTTCCCCCATTGGGCACTGCCTTGCCGCTTTAGGCGTTCCCGACCGCCAATGATGGCGTCGCAGATTTGCGGCCAGGTCAATGGATGTTTTTTCCTTTTCCAATCGAAAAGTTGATTGAATGAATCGGTCCATTGATTTGGTCCAGTCAGTGTCGCCCGGCGTGTTTTCACCGTCGGATCACGCCATTGACTGACGGTTCGGGCTAAAGTTCAGAGCATCCATGATTGATCTCAGTGGCACGGGCATCGGGCCGTACATGTTCTGCCTTCGCTACGAGTGTACGACTGCTGGCTAGCTGAATGTCTTTCTTAAATGCTTCTCAGGTTTCCAGCCAAATTATTTGGTGATGTCAGTACTATGTGGTGGGCATAATTATGTGTTTGTTGAACGATCCAAAAGAGTTTCATGAGAGACACGGATTTGGTTGGGCGGGCTCCATCGCTCCAGGATATGGGAACCTGTCGCTCTCTAGATTAGCAGCCTGCTCTGCTCAACTGCCCATACACGTTGTTGCCTAGTAGGATCCTTGCAGCTTGCTGGATGCTCTCACTCCACGAGTCCGTATTGGTATTTTCTCTGGCGTGTGAAATTCTACCCGTGGTAACAGCACAAGATAATTCTACTCGACACAGGCCCTCCGTACAACACGCAGGACAGTGCCAGTTTATGATAGAGAGAGTGGGTCATTTTTGCTTCACAACTTTTAAATTCGACGAGTGTAAGAGTAGTAAACCATTTGTATGGAGGAGACGATTAGCACGATGAATGTTGGTTGCATCAAATCAAAACTGATTTTCTCTTTAGCATTTTTCTTCTTCTGTTTTCTGTTTGTTTTGATTTATCACCATGGACTTGCTTGCAGAGCATATGCTGTTTTATGCCAGCGAGAAATACCCTGGAGAACAAGATTATACAAAATATATCTCGGAGGTACCTCTTTCACGTTTGCTTGCAATTATTACTCACACACGTTAATGCCAGGTTTGTAAGAGTTTGAACCAGGTTTACCGTCCCTGCAAGCATCACATTAGATGACTATTCATAGAAGTATCATTAATATCCCGACTTACAACAGCTTTGTCGTCCTATCACAAGCTTGTAAAATGGCCTATGATTTTACTTCTGGGACCCGTCAATATAATTATTTCATACCAGCTTAAATATTCTGTTTCATGCTTGGAAGTTACATTCAGTGTACTTGGATTATAAGTTTTTTTTGAGTATTTGGCATGTCGTGAAAAATATCAGCATGGTGGTTCTTCCAATGCCTTTACATCCTCCGAGACAACGAATTTCTATTTTGATGTTAACGCGGACAATTTCGAAGAAGCCTTAGATAGGTAACTTTCTTAGTAGTATTTTCTTCAGTTAATGCATGCACATTGAATCAGGTTGTGATTTCTGTTCTGCAGATTTGCATGATTCTTTATAAAACAATAAATAAGTAGGTGATTTGTGTTGCGCAGATTTGCCCAGTTCTTCATTAAGCCACTGATGTCGCAGGATGCTGTTCTTAGAGAGATCAAGGCTGTTGATTCTGGTGAGCAGTTGCTTTATACATTCTAGTGCTATTTGCTTCTAACATAACTTTTAGCTTATCACAATTACTTTATGTTTATGTTTTATTTGGAGTAGTAAGAACTAAGAAACACATTGTGAATAATGTTATATTTCATTGTTCTCACAGAACACAAGAAAAATCTGTTGTCAGATGGCTGGAGAATGCATCAGGTACTTCAGAGTCTCAACCTTCTTAGTTAAATACATGTGATATCCTTTCGTGCAATAATGTCATATCTGCATCATGAATATTTGTTCTTTTCATACAATCATATTTGGCATGATATAAGCCCGGCTTATACTCACTTAGAATGCCAGGTTAACCATATTTGGTATGTTCTTAGCCTGATTTATCATCATCCTGTATATCCCGTTAGCCCTGGTGCACTGTTAGTCTGTTACTTCATTTTTGAGTATTTTTTTTCACAGCTTCAAAAGCATCTGGCCTCAAAGGATCATCCTTACCATAAATTCAGTACGGGTAAGCAATTGTTGGTATTCAGACATTGTTAATACTCATCCAGCTAATTATGGTTGTTGTTTTGTATTACTGTATAAGTGAGTATGCAAATCAATATGACGTCCGAGTATTCCTGTGTTCCAACCCTTAATATGTTTCTACCAGATTCAGAGATCACGCTTTTTTAATTCACATACAAATGCTAACAAAAATCATGTATATTTTTAAAAATTCTTGTTGTGCATGCCTAATATACAATCTCCTTCCGGAATTTGCATCTTATTTGAAATTATGTTATTTAATGCGTCAGGGAGTTGGGAAACACTGGAAACTAAACCAAAAGAGAGGGGTTTGGACATCAGGCTTGAGCTTCTTAAGTTTTATGAGAATTATTCAGCAAATCTTATGCATCTTGTTGTTTATGTAAAAGGTAAGTAGTACAGGTTCGTCAATTTTGGCATACCTGAACTTATTTGTTACTGATAAAATGATTTTGTAGAGAGTCTCGATTGCATTCAAAGCTTAGTTGAAAGCCTGTTTAGTCACGTCAAGAACACGGACCAGAGAAGCTTCAAATGTCCAAGTCAGCCCCTTTCAGCAGAACATTTACAGGTAACTTGAAACAACACCAGTCACACTAAAAGTAAATACAGGAATGACAAAGGATATGTAATTTCGCATACTTTCCTCTGTCCTTGTCATGCAGCTTCTTGTCAAAGCAATCCCAATAATAGAAGGCGACTACCTAAAAATATCATGGCCAGTTACACCTAACATCCAGTTCTATAAAGAAGGTCCTTGCCGCTATCTCAGTCATCTTATTGGACATGAAGGCGAGGGATCCATCTTCCATATTATAAAGGAATTAGGCAAGTTAACTTCAGCAGTATATTGTTGTAAATATTCTTTTGCCAGCTTATGTACTCAAACACTGGTCATTCTTTTGTTTCTCGTGTCAACTTGTGTGACCTGCGACAGTTCTATTTTGACTACATCAGGATGGGCCATGGATTTGGTGGCTGGTGCCGGCAGTGACAGCAATGAATACTCTTTTTTCTCAGTAGGCATGAGGCTCACTGATGCTGGTCATGGTAAGATCTCATCTTCATTATGCTCTCTTATAACATTTCCTTTTTTAAAAGTTTTAAGCACACCTTGATAGTACAATTTAGTAAGCTATGTGCATATCCAACTATTTCAGACCACATGGAGGATATTATTGGGTTGGTCTTCAAATACATCCACCTATTAAAAGAAGATGGAATCCATGAATGGATATTTGATGAGGTAACTGACAGACACATTGTTTAATCATGTATATAGTTATTTGACGATTTATGCTCCTAATGTGCAGTTACTTTGAATATGAACATTGCACCCATGGACTCTGATGTGTTCTTTTAATAAAACGATCTCATTGGGTTTAAATTTTACTACCCAAGGTTGTTTGCTGAAGCAATTCATAGTTCAAAATTTTACTACTGATAAGCAGAGTGAGGAGAAACTATGATTACATTTAATTACATAAATATACATACTAATGTGTTCATTGTTTTCTAGCTTGCGTCAATAAATGAAACAGAATTCCACTATCAAGACAAAGTCCATCCAATCAGCTATGTCACATCTACTGTCTCAAGCATGCGGGTATGTTTCTGTAGAGCTCTAATTTTTCAGCTTTTACAGTTCCTTGTGATCAATAATTTTTGCGAACTCTGATGTATATCTCTTTGTACTTCAGTAGTATATTTTTTCTTCTAACTGATATGCTTATGAACTGGCTTGCAGTTGTTCCCACCAGAGGAATGGCTGGTTGGAGAATCATTGCCGTCAAAGTATGCGCCAAATAGAATAAATATGATACTTGATGAATTGTCACCCGAAAGAGTTAGGTAAGCATCCACCGTTCACATGACAACCTTGATTGTTCCTGCTTCTATATGCATATTCTCTCGGTATGCCAACATATGAATGTATATGCAGAAGTCTGCCATTGCTTAATTACTACAACCTCTGTAACTTAATATACTGCAAAAATGTCTTACATTAAGTTACAGAGGGAGGAACTGATACTGGGACTCGTCAATAAAGAATTATCACTGGCCATGGCCTTACTTCATATCTTGAACTTCAATTTTACTGATAAGCTTGTGTCAAATGATCTGCGGTTATGCACATAAACTAGCATACAATGCGAAATATCATGCCTTCATTCTTTCTTTGATGCAATACTTCTCTATGTCTGTAGAATACTCTGTGAATCTAAAAAGTTTGAAGGATCTACCAATTGTGCTGAGCCTTGGTACAATACATCATATTCTATTGAAAATGTCACTCCATACATGATAAAGGTTTGCACCCCACCCTTACCTGCACACGCACCAGCAATATCATCTTCCAATTATTATTTCTCATCTTATGCCTCTATGTGGCAGCAATGGATTCAAAAAGCTCCTACTGAGAAGCTTTATCTCCCAAAGCCTAACATTTTCGTTCCAAAGGATTTATCTCTTAAAGAAGTGCCAGACAAGGTAAAATTTGGAGCGGCTTGTTTGTTGTGTGTTCACATTAGCACACTTTGTATGAATTATCAAAATTTATATATACTCACAAAGTATATATACTTTATCGAACATAGTATATTAATTTTGACAAAAGTAGAACTGTTTCACCAGGTTACATTTCCGACAATATTAAGGAAGACGCCACTTTCACGGCTGTGGTATAAGCCCGACATGCTGTTCTTCACTCCGAAGGTTTACATTATAATTGATTTCCACTGCCCATTGTCAAGCCACTCCCCCGAAGCAGCCGTATCTACAAGTCTGTTTGTCGATTTGTTAGTCGATTACTTGAATGCTTATGGTAAGCAACAATTCTGAAATTATCTGAATAATTGCATATTTTACCATATTGAACAGACTGTCTGGGGATTGTTCCCTCGAACTTTATGTACTAATGTACACTGACAATTAGTTTCTGCCTTTTGTAGCTTATGATGCTCAAATTGCGGGTTTATTCTATTCGATATATCTTACTTCTACTGGATTCCAGGTTTAGTTCTGTTGCTGCATCCTTTCTGTTTCCTATGAGTGTTCCGGACAGCTAAATTGCTCTTCGTGCATTACGATGTTGCTGGTTTTTACCCAGTTTTGAATTCGAACTCAAACAATTACCCGATTTTTTGTTGTTTTGAAGGTGTGCGTAGGTGGTTACAATGACAAGATGAGAGTTCTGCTACATGCCATAATGAAGCAAATAGTGAACTTTGTAGTTAAACCAAACAGGTTTTCTGCCCTGAAGGTCAGATATGGATTCTTAGTTTTCCTTGTCAACTGTCATAATTTCGCTCGGACACATTTGTACATTTACCTAGTCTCTTCTTCATCAACTTGTGTGGATCAACTTAAAAGGTGTTGACTTTTTCTTTCACTGAACACTGTTTATCCTGTGGATTGCAACTGGTAGATGATGTAAACTGAGGTATGCCAGATTTTAAGTTGTGGACACGATATTGCTAGAACCAAATTCATAAAGGGTTCCTGAACACTCTGAATACATAATTATGATTCATTGTTTTGCATCTTTTGTAACATACTTCTGTGAAATTTATAGCAACCTTCTTTAAATATGAATAACAAAGGTTTTGGAGACTACAGATTCATTTACACAAGCACATCAATTTAGACACCATATAGAAAATTAATAATATCTTAAGATCCATTGTAGCAGATTTGTGGTGGGGGTGTTACAACACAGTACTTATTTAGTTGCAGTTATACTACAGATTTTCACCATGGTTGATTTTTAGACTGGGAATATTCTTTCCCTTCAGATTCTTAGCGGTGCTTTTTGAAGCTGTGACTATTTCTTTCATGCCTACTTTTTTTACCAACATCTTGCTACCACAGGAAACTTCTGTCAAGGACTACCAAAATTTTAACTTCAGCCAACCATATTCTCAAGCTTCGTATTATCTTTCATTAATACTGGAAGAGAAAAAATGGCCTTTGGTAGAGAAACTTCAAGCTCTTTCTAAGCTTGAGTCAGATTCTCTTGCGAAGTTTGTGCCGCACTTGCTGTCGAAGACATACTTGGAATGCTATATTCAAGGTTTGGTAAATTCCATGTTAATACTCTACTAAATGTTCAAGGACAGGACTGAAATGCAATCCTAACTGTGCTTAATAATAATTAAGAACTCTTCTTGTAGGAAACATTGAGCCAGGTGAGGCTGAGTCTATTGTCCAGGAGATTGAAGATACTATATTTAATACCCCCAATTCTGTATTCAAACCCATGTCTCCATCACAATACCTGGTCAAGAGGGTTATCATGCTTGAAAAAGAGATCAAATGTTGCTACCAAATTGAGGGATTAAATCAGAAGAATGAGAATTCATCGGTTGTCCAATATATTCAGGTATAGGCTTCTTCTAAACTTTGAAGCAGTTCATGTTATCGAAGGCGATTACTTGTTGGTGATCAGTACCTTCTAATATTTGTAGCCAAACTAATGGCTGGTCATCAATTGGTGAGCCTGTTCCCAGATAATTACTGGTTACGATCAATCCAGTAGTAGTTTTTTTAGGTAAAAACCCAGTAGTAGTTGGAACAATCTGGAGGGGACTATGGCTGCTCACCACTCAATTGCGGCAACTCAAAATAATTGGAGAGTGCCACTTTTCCTTACTTGAAACATTGTTGTGAAATGTTGTCTTACATGCAAAATATAATGCCAAGAAATCCAAATTAGGCTAAGAATAGTGCAAAACTAATCAAATACTCCCACCGTCCCATAATATAAGAGCGTTTTTGACACTACACTAATGTAAAAAACGCTCTTATATTATGGGACGGAGGGAGTATATAACTAATAACTGGCTCCTGGTCGGCTCACGAAGTATATTCTATGTCGGGGCAGACCGCATACTCAGTTGCACTACATGATTGAAACATCTCAGCCTTGAGCCACTAACCCGAGGCACGACTGAACATGCATAAAAGGCATGTTCATAAGGGACAGATAATTAGTGCTACGTTATTTTTGACCTGTCTGTGAGGTGAGCAATGGCGTGCTTGAACCACTAAGCGAGGCCCTACCGACTCAATAACATGTCGAATCGATAAAATATACAAAATATGGTGACGGTTTTGCTCTGTTAACTTCCTTTAAGAAATAATAGTTCTACAGGGAGTTTTTATTTCTTTTTTGAAAAGAGGAGGCCCCGGTCTTTGCATCATGATGATGCACACAGCCAAATTTATTAGAAGTGGTTCAAGTAGTTCAAAGTACTAAAATACAAAGTGAGAATTGTTCTACAGGGAGTTGCATAATATTCTAAGAAGTAGAAGAACTGTCTCATGTCAAATGCGTTCTATAACAAGCAGCATGCCAGGTTACTAATATAAGCATATTCAATGTATCCAGGTCCATCAGGACGACGCCCTCTCAAATATCAAACTCGAGTTGTTCTCTCTAATTTCTAGTCAGCCTGCTTTCAACCAGCTGCGGACTGTTGAGCAACTTGGGTATATAACGTATCTTTCTCTGAGGTACGTCCTTTCAAGAGAAACACACACATTTTGTTTGCACTGTTCATTTATAATCCTAACTTATTTTGATCCCTCAGATCCGATCGTGGAGTCTGGGCACTCGAGGTTGTCATTCAATCCACAGTGAAGGTACATGTTGAAAGATTGAGTAACAAATATGACATACTTTTTTGCCACTTTCTCCTACTGACCTTATTATGGAATCCTAGGATCCTTCATATCTTGATTCTAGAATTGATGAATTCTTTAAGACATTCGAAAGCAAAATCCATGAACTGTCCGACAAGGATTTCAAGGTTAGTGGCTTCAGAACTAACTGATGTACAATGCCAAATTGCGCATCTCTTTCATAACTACCCAATTACTCATGATATGATCTGTTCCACATAGTGTCTTCTTGTCGAAAGACAAAAGGTTTTGGCATTAACAAAGCATTTTGACATTGCCGTGTTTTGCTTATGACAGAGAAATGTCAAATCGCTTATTGATTCGAAACTGGAGAAATTTAAAAACTTGTGGGAGGAATCTGGCTTCTACTGGGGAGAGATTGAAGCCGGAACTCTCAAGTTTGATAGGGTCGAGTCCGAGGTAAGTGCTTTAGTTCGGGCAACAATAAACGCTATGATATATGAGAGAAAACTACATGAAACAAAAAGCAAGCCGGAAAAGTGGGTCAAAACTAGGGCATTTTTCAAAAGTTCCGTTTCGAGGAAACACATCGCCCTTTTTTTTCCCGCAAGATATATGACCTTGAAAATCATTTGCAGGTTGCTCTCCTAAGAGAGCTCAAGAAAGAAGAATTCATCGAATTCTTTGATGAGTACATAAAGGTGGACGCCCCTCAAAGGAGGACAGTAAGCGTGCAGGTCTTCAGCGGCAACCATTCGGCAGAGTTCAAGAAGGCGATCGCCGAAGCTGATCAGCCCAAAACCTGCCGGCTTACCGACATATTCGGCTTCAAGCGATCAAGGCCTCTGCACCGCTCGCTGAAGGGAGGTCCAGGCCTGATCACAATGGACTGACATACTACATGTTCTTTCTTTGCTGTAGTGTAGTACATAGTCTGTCACCACACGCATGAACCCAATTTTGATTGATTTCTCAATGGTCACACACGATTGCACAATGCTACTCTTCATGTATGGAGTAACCATGTGATGCTATTTTGAGAACAAATGTACCAGCTTATAGAAATTAAACATGCATTGCTACTTTGTCTGCATCTACTTCTTCTGACAAGTATGTACATTCACATGAGCTAACGATCACAGCGGAGCGGACAAGATGGCGCCATGCATAAGCCGAGAACACGTACACATTGTGCGCGGCACGTGCCCGACGTAGGTGTCATGTCACCATCCTCGCACGCGTCACCGGCCGCCTCGGCTACGGCACGGCCCCGATCGCCGCCGCCCTCCCGCGGCCGCTGCCCCACGCGTAGCTGGCGCGGTGCCAGCGGCACCGGAACGAGCCCCGGTGCGCCGTGGGCGAGCACACGCAGTAGTGGTGCCGGTGCGCCTGTCGCTGCGGCGAAGGCGTGGGCGCGGGCGCGACGACCCCCGCCGGCCGCGAAGGCCGCCGCCTGGCCGCGCAGCCCGGCGGCAGAGGCGGCAGCCCCGGGTGGCACATGCTCCGGACAAGGCCTGGCGACGGCTAAAGCTGCAGAGAGGGCTCTGTCCACCCGGCCAGACGCATAAAAGGGCGACGGAACGGAATCGGGTTCTGGTGTTTTCCGGGATGCGCCGGCGGTGGAGAAATGGAGATAGAGGGGGGAAAGCGAGGAATATTTGTGGGCGCGCGGGTCACTAGGCTGGTTGCCGTGGCCCGTGGCGGCCGCTGGTTTCGTGAGGTGGTGGGCGGGAGGCGGGGGAAAGGGAGGGGGCGCGGCCGCGTGGCGGGAAGGCGATGGGGAGTGGACTGTGGAGCGCGAGGCGTGGCGAGCGCGCGGGGAGATCGATCGCGTGGAGAGGAGCGCAGTGGCGCGACATCCTGGTTTTGCCTAGTGTAGTGTGTGATGGAATGGAACGGAATGGAATGTCTAGTCGTGATCCACTCCGGGAGGTGACGGTGATTGAAGGTTCCTTGCGGTGCACTTCTTTCGGCTCGACGGGGAACTGGAGTGCGCGCCCGGTCAGGACAAAAGCCGGTAGCATATGATATCGATCTTTCCATCCTCTCGTCTCGTGGCTTCTTTGCGGCGCACTTTTCTTATCCTCTTGGACCCATCCGACCGACATGGTAATGCCGGAACGCCAACGGATTGTTTGGCCCATACGTTTGGCATCTACCGGCGCTACGTGTCTGTTACTACTCCGTATCAGCGCGTTCCATCCTTTTGCTCCGCAACAAGTGAAGTGCGTCATAAGTCCATAACTATCTCAAAATCCTTTTCCCCGTCTCTGAAGTTAGAGCAACTCCAACGGGCCGACCCAAACAGACGACGTTTTTGTTCGCCTTTTGTCCGTTTGGGTCGGCCGCCCACCTACCGTCCGCCCTCTTTTAGTTTTGGATCGGCAGTGCACCCAACGGGCCGACCCATTCGATGACCGCGTGCGTTTTAGATCATGCCAGCGGCCATGCCGTCGCCCTGGTTTTGGCGCTCCAGCGCGCGGGAAAGGTTCGCGCGCGCGGGGAAAGCGGCCTAGCGCGCGCTGGTTTTGGCGCTCTAGCGCGCGGGAAAGGTTCGCGCGCGCCGTGGCCGGCGCTCGTTATAAGAAGGCGCTCCCTCCACACTGTCCGCCGCCCACTCGTCTCGCCCCCTCTCACTAGCCTCGCCGCCTCTGCGCCACCATGTCGATCCGTCGCCTGGGCGCTTCGGATTTTCGCGGAGTCCGCGAGCGCCGCTCCGGCGCCTTCTCCTCCGAGATCTGGTTTCGCGAGAAACGTCTCATCCTCGGCACCTTCGACACCGCAGAGGAGGCGGCCCGCGCGCACGACGCGGCGGCGTGGCGCCTCCTGAGGCCTCGTCGGGATATAAATTTTCCCGACATGTCGAGCCAGCGGGCGTAGGATCTGGCGCCTCTCCCGCGGCTTTTCACCGACGAGAATCGTCGTGTCCACCGGAAGCGGCAGCGTCGCCATGCCATCGCCGAGATGGACGTGGAAGCCATGGTGGTGTGGCGCAAACGGTTCCTGCAGGACATCGTCGACGAGCGCCAGTTCTACAAGCAAAGGAGGTTGGAGAGGGACGCGAGGAGGACGGAGCGAGCCGCCTATCGGGAGGACAAGCGTTCGCGGAAGCAGGGCGCTCAATTGAAACTGAAGCTACGAGAAACGTCGGGTTGGGACTTTGAAGACGAGCAGCATGCTGACGCCTATATTCAGACGTCGGAGGAGGACATTACCGAGTCGGAGTCAGAAAGCGACGAGTAGTGGTCTTTTCTTTTATCTGTGTACGCTAGAACTATCTATGTATCCATTTTTATCTGAAAAAATGGCCGGCGGCGTCGGCGACGAAGCAGGCGGGCGAGGGTGTGCTGTTTGATGTGGAGAGGCCAATCCAATGTGCCATCGACCAGCGGGCCTGGTGAGGAAAGAGGACGAGCGCGCGCGCGTCGTCACGTGTCCGCGCCGCCGCAAATCAGGCTAAAAAATGGCCCGGGAATGGGCCGGCAGGCGGACGAAAGCGGACACGCGTCCGTTTGGGTCGGCGCATTGGGCCAACTTTTTTGTCCGCGCCGACCCAAACGGATGGCCGCGGACGAAATGAGTCGCCCCATTGAAGTTGCTCTAAGTGCGTCACCTAGATCCAAAATTCAAAATCTGGAGGACATTGCTTTGTGCTTTGCTTGAATGAGTGTCTCGTTTGATGCCTCAGTCGGTATAGATCAAACAAAGGAGAAGTTTTGGGGTAATAAGATTGAAGACTACTATTGCAACACGGTGACTGTCCCATCCAACTGCACTCAAGGCTCACTTGGACACCACTGGGTGCAAATCATGAATTATGGCCCACTAATTGAATAGCCATACAAGCAACGCAATAAAAAGGGCGGCATCAGGGCCTTCACATTGTACCATTGCTACAAAAAACTAATTGGCAATCATGGATACGGAGGAACTTGGAAACGAGACCAAAGAGATTGGAGATTAGCATATCCGTTGAAGCCGGTGATGAGGAGGATGAAATTCCAAAAAAAAGCCACGTGGTGCAATGATTGCAAAAGAGAGGAAGAAGCATGAAGGCGTCGGTGCCTATAAAGAGGAGCTTTGTGCAAAGATTGAGACCAGGAATGCTTTGGCGGCCCAAGGGAAAGAAGAGAAGGCAACAAGGTGGAATGAGCTCAAGTCTATGGAGGATGAGAAGTTGAGAGCAAAGTTTGCGGCACAAGCGAAAATGGTAAAAGCGAAGGAGCGTAGCCTTGCATTTGAGGAGGAGAGGCTTGCAAAAGATAATAAGGCCGGCGAGAATCCTACCATGTTCGTGGACCAAGGTACGATGGATGCCGTGGCATGGAAGTGTTGGGAGCTCGCTCGTGAGGAGATATTAGCCCAAAAGGAGACCGTATGTGGTGGTGGTACTACCGGTTGGGGTTATGGTGGTGGACATGGAGGACATGGTGGTGGCCGTGAGGGTGAGGGTGATGGAAATGGAGGAGATGGTGATGACCGTGTGGGTGATGGCGGTGCTGGTGAGCACAAAAGCGCTTGAGTTTGTGTTGTATGCATTTGGTAGGGCTCGGTCCACGACATAAGACATGCTATGTTATGATATTTTGGATCAAAATTGATCGATGTAGTGGCTTTCGGATGAACTATGCATGTTTTAATTTGAATTGTTGGATTGGATGAACTATATGTATGTTTATGGTTGATTTATTGCGTATGTTGAGTTTGAATCATTCATATGATTGCTGAAATACCGTGCCATTGTTTGAAATGTATGGTCCAATGGATAGACAAATTAGCCAATAAACATTTTGTGCTTGCGCCGCTAAACAACATACCCCCTTCCTTGGCAAGGTTGCATAAATTAGCTTAGGTCTAATGTATGTCTTGTTGGGTATGTCATATGCTTTGCTATAAAAATTTGCTACGGAGGACTACTTGTACGATGATGCTTAAAGACGTAACTATGTCGAGTACTACAGCGACGAGGAATTAATAGTTAGGAGATGTCGGGTGGCTGCCTGAGACCTTGTGGGATGGGATCGTTTCCTTTTCCTTTTAGCCTCTCTAGGCATTTGCATCTTGTATGTAGTCAGACTTGCCTCTCTTTCCACTATGAAATGGACGTAATGTAAGCCATGTGGCTTTTTGGATGTAATAATTTGGATCTTGCCTCATGTGAGTCCTACATATCTACATTTTTCTTCCTCATAGATCATTTTATAATGATTACCAACAATCTAGTACTCTGTACTGTATAACCATGCGTGCATGGTTGAAGTTATATGATACATGTAGGTATCAGATGCGCCTCTACTCTGGGATTGGCAGCAACACACTAGATAGGAGCAACACACTAGATAGGAATAGTTTTGCATCCGCGGCCTTACATGATGTCTCTTCTAAAATATGCGAATGATGCCATCCTTTTCATGGAACATGATTTAGAAAAAGTTGCAAGTACGGAGCTTATGTTTGTTCTTTTTCAACAAGTCACACACGAAGGTTGAAATCGGAAAACAAAGTTGAATCATGTGCATGCAAGTGTTTTTTATGGATTTTTTGGATGTCTGGAAATAAACTTTTGGATATAACTCACACACCCAACTATGATACCACTTATTAGAATAGGAAGCACACGGTGATCTATTGAGGATCGGAAAGCAACCACATGATTTGTTAACCGGTTCGGCGAACAAGCATGACTATGATGCTCCTAATCCACATTGCTACCACCACAACAATGGGCCATCGAGCATCGGCCCCCCCTTGGCGGTTTCAGGTACGAGTAGTTCGGGTAGGTTCTCGGCCATAGAATCATGCCGAGGTTTAGAGAGATGGCCAGGGGCGGCAAGGCATGCACGATAGCGCCGCCGGGCATGGTTCACATGTACATGCAGTTGGTTGCCAATACATACAAGTGGGTCGTTGGTTAGAGGAGGAAGAAGCCGGAGGAGGAAGATGTCCCAACTCCCAAGCGTTGGATTTCAGCCCCAAAGCAAAGAAAATCGACTGAAATTCAGACACAAATAGGCGACCCCTATTAAACGCTAGAGATCTGATTGAAGATAAATTACTCTTCAAATGTTGTGCACACACATATAATCTTATGATCTCATGCCACAAGAGAATTAATGGAAGGTAAGTACACAAACTTGGACAAGCAAAACATAGATACAAAGAAACAAAAGAGGAGATCTAGCCTCGGATGAAATCATCGGGCCTGACTATTTGAGTACCCTCAGATGAGTACGTACATCAACCTTGCAAGATGTTAGAACTGCTGCCACGAAGTGTAGGTGCCACCGAACCACCAGTTGGACGGGGCAACATTGTCAGCCGTGACGACCCGACCGTCGTCAGTCTGTACCCGGAAGGACATGCTCTGGCCGTTGAGGTAGGCATTGCTCTGCCAGTTGGCACCCCAGTTTCTGCTCATTACCATCCAGTCAGTCTTGGACCCCTTTATCCACATTTGGGACACCACGTTGCTACCACCGACATTACCATCGTCACGAGCTCAAAGTAGTCGTTCCCCTTCATGGTGAACCTCATGCCCCCACTCCTCTGGCAGGGAACCTTCCTGTAGTTGACGGGCACAATGCCGTCTTGGTAGACGGTGATGGTCTCCCACGTGGGCTGCGACATGTTGAAGTGTTACCGCGGGGGGTTGCACCATCTGCCGTTGTCGCTGGCCAGGGCGTAGTTCGACGGGCAGAAGTTGTTGGCCTTGATGGTGATGGACGTGCCCTGTTTGCACGACTGCGTCTTGCTAGCGCCGCAGGTGATAGTGAAGCACATGCCACATGACGCGCCGTTGTTGAAGAGCGCCGTGCTCAACGTGGCTGAATTAACCCCGAACCCGGCGTTGTACAAGTTCCCAGACCCGCACGCACCACCTGCATTTTTGTGTAAGTTGCGTCCTGCTTAGTAAGAAGATCAAGGATGTGCGACATCCAAATAATACATGCAGCTCAAGCGTAAAAGAAACATTACCCATGGTGTCCGACGCGTCGTTGCCGCCATAGAATGTTGCAAATGCAGGCGTTCATTGAGCAACGGAGGCCTTGAATGCAAAGGCCAACAAGGTGGTGAGAAGAAGCAGAGAAGGAGTCTCCATTTCAATTTCAGAGTACACCTACTAGCAAGTAATGTAGCAAGGCAGCCAAGTCCTCAAGGTTTTTGTCTTGTGCTTTGCAATGGTAATGGCGTCCCTATTTATAGTGTTCATATCATCAGAGCTTGCATGTTGGTTGCTAATAATTGTAAGCTTGATTGGTCACAGAGATTTTCCATGTGATGATTTTCGTTAGGATTGGTCAACATAACAATTATTGGGATGAACATGCCTTGATTTGCTCAGGATGGCCGTTGGCTCTTGACGGTTGAGACTTAAGACACGGATACACGGATTAAACAGCATCATACCCATGTGCCGTTTTTCCATAGCAAAGTACATGAGGCACCGCTTTCAAGTTCTCTTAGTGGATGGGATGTCTTGTATTGCGACGTAGTATGAATTTCTAAAACTTTATTTGATTCTTTTTGCTAATTAAAGTTTTAGAAAAAGCTTTTAATTTGATTCTTTTTGCTAATTAAAGTTTAGCAAAATACCTTATGTTAACTTAATACTTTTATATTTTCTTTTCTGTTAAAAATTTATTTGATAAGAGAGTTATTTTGATTGAACTTGAGTTTCTTTAAGTTCTCAAAAAGTTTCTTATAGTTATTCTTTGGTTGTCTTTGTTGTTTCACTTTTACTTGTTGAATTTCTTTTGATTGTTAGAGTGAATGCTTATATGTATGCAATTGTTTGGTTACAATATACTATTATTGGAGTGTGACGAATAGATCAATCAATTGTGAGAGCGATGAATTCCACCAACAAGTACCAGGCAAGTTCACCTCGTTCATGATTATCATCGTACCCATTTTTTTATTGCATTTAGTATTTATCCTTTCCCACCATGCATGTAAAGTAGGTAATTTGGAAACTTGGCCTTGAGTAGTGTCATGAGGTAGGAACCCATGTCCTTTGTTACCGAGCCCCGGAAATGTTACTATTTGCAGTTGCTATGCTTAGTAGACGGGATTGGTATAAGTGTTCATGGAAGTTGTGAGAGTGATGAATTATAATTGATGACAACAACTTCAAGACTGATGACGACAACTGCAAGACCTCAAGGACTCGAGACATGATTTTTCAAATATACCTCTGGGTGGAAATTGGATGAACGACGCCCTGGAGGACCCAGTGGTTAGCCTAGGTGTCGCTAGAGAAGTGCCAGTCAATCACGCAGAAAGTTCCACCCAGGTTCAAAGAGACGGATGAATACTTCAAGACTGGAAGCTTACCTGTGCAACCACAAGTCAATATGGGCTCTGGCTTGGTTGAACTTAGTTGTGACTCTGGCTGGATCGTGCTAGCAGATGTAGACGAATGGTAGGATTGGACGGGCACTCTCAGTGGTCAGGGAAACTCTCTGAAATACCATGTTTCGTTCATCCCATTCTCAAACACCTAGAAGTGCGAGGTCATAAAAGGAGAGATCGATTCTTGTGGGTTAAGTGCACAAGACTCTACAGAGTATCAACCTAATCGATTAGCTGTGTCCCCAGTTACAGACAACTTGAGCATCTGGAATTGGATCTATCTCGGAAATCTCAACACCGAACTATAAATGGACTATCTGATGAATTGATTATTGGGATTTAATAATGACTTTGGGATATGAGATTTGGTTGGTGATACGTCTCCAACGTATCTATAATTTTTGATTGTTCCATGCTGTTATATTATAATTCTTGGATGTTTTACAATCATTTTATAGCAACTTTATATCATTTTTTGGGACTACCCTATTGACATAGTGCCCAGTGCCAGTTGCTGTTGTTTTGCTTGTTTTTTACTTCGCAGAAAATCAATACCAAACGGAGTCCAAACGCAGCGAAACTTTTTGGAGATTTTTTCTGGACCAGAAGACACCTGTTGGGCCAAAGAAGTACCAGAGGGGTGCCCCGAGAGGGGCACAACCCACCTTGGCGCGCCCAGGTGGGTTGTGCCCACCTCGGTGGCCTCCTGCACCGCCTCTTCGCCCTATAAATACCCAAATATTCCAAAAACCCTAGGGGAGTCGACGAAACACAATTCCAGCTGCCGCAAGTTCCAAAATCACGAGATCCAACCTAGAAACCATCACGGAGGGGTTCATCATCCTCATTGGTGCCTCTCTGATGGTGCGTGAGTAGTTCATTGTAGACCTATGGGTCCGTAGGCAGTAGCTAGATGGCTTCTTCTCTCTTTTTGATTCTCAATACAATAGTCTCTTGGAGATCAATTTGATGTAACTCTTTTTGCGGTATGTTTGTTGGGATCCGATGAACTTTGAGTTTATGATCAGATCTATTTTATCCATGAAAGTTATTTGAGTTTTGATCTCTTATATGCATGATTACTTATAGCCTCGTATTTCTTCTTCGAATCTTTGGTTTAGTTAGGCCGACTAGATCGATTTTTCTTGCCATGGGAAGAGGTGCTTTGTGATGGGTTCCATCGTTGATGACCCACAAGTATATGGGATCTATCGTAGTCCTTTCGATAAGTAAGAGTGTCGAACCCAATGAGGAGCAGAAGGAAATGATAAGCGGTTTTCAGCAAGGTATTCTCTGCAAGCACTGAAATTATCGGTAACAGGTAGTTTTGTGATAAGGTAATTTGTAACGGGTAACAAGTAATGAAAGTAAACAAGGTGCAGCAAGATGACCCAATCCTTTTTGTAGCAAAGGACAAGCCTGGACAAACTCTTATATAGAGAAAAGCGCTCCCGAGGACACATGGGAATTATCGTCAAGCTAGTTTTCATCACGCTCATATGATTCGCGTTCGTTACTTTGATAATTTGGTATGTGGGTGGACCGGTGCTTAGGTGATGTCCTTTCTTGGACAAGCATCCCACTTATGATTAACCCCTATTGCAAGCATCCGCAACTACAAAAGAAGTATTTGTTGGAAATATGCCCTAGAGGCAATAATAAATGGTTATTATTATATTTCTTTGTTCATGATAATTGTCTATTGTTCATGCTATAATTGTATTATCCGGAAATCGTAATACATGTGTGAATACATAGACCACAACGTGTCCCTAGTAAGCCTCTAGTTTACTAGCTCGTTGATCAACCGATAGTCATGGTTTCCTGACTATGGACATTGGATGTCGTTGATAACGGGATCACATCATTAGGAGAATGATGTGATGGACAAGACCCAATCCTAAGCATAGCATAAAAGATCGTGTAGTTTCGTTTGCTAGAGCTTTTCCAATGTCAAGTATCTTTTCCTTAGACCATGAGATCGTGCAACTCCCGGATACCGTAGGAGTGCTTTGGGTGTGCCAAACGTCACAACGTAACTGGGTGACTATAAAGGTTCACTACGGGTATCTCCGAAAGTGTGTGTTGAGTTGGCACGGATCGAGACTGCGATTTGTCACTCCGTGTGACGGAGAGGTATCTCTGGGCCCACTCGGTAATGCATCATCATAATGAGCTCAATGTGACTAAGGCGTTAGTCACGGGATCATGCATTACGGTACGAGTAAAGAGACTTGCCGGTAACGAGATTGAACAAGGTATTGGGATACCGACGATCGAATCTCGGGCAAGTAACATACCGATTGACAAAGGGAATTGCATACGGGATTGATTGAATCCTCGACATCGTGGTTCATCCGATGAGATCATCGTGGAACATGTGGGAGCCAACATGGGTATCCAGATCCCGCTGTTGGTTATTGACCGGAGAGGCGTCTCGGTCATGTCTGCATGTCTCCCGAACCTGTAGGGTCTACACACTTAAGGTTCGGTGACGCTAGGGTTGTAGAGATATGAGTATGCGGAAACCCGAAAGTTGTTCGGAGTCCCGGATGAGATCCCGGACGTCACGAGGAGTTCCGGAATGGTCCGGAGGTGAAGAATTATATATAGGAAGTCAAGTTTCGGCCACCGGGAAAGTTTCGGGGGTCACCGGTATCGTACCGGGACCACCGGAAGGGTCCCGGGGTCCACCGGGTGGGGCCACCTATCCCGGAGGGCCCCGTGGGCTGAAGTGGGAAGGGAACCAGCCCCTAGTGGGCTGGGGCGCCCCCCATGGACCTCCCCCCTGCGCCTAGGGTTGGAAACCCTAGGGTGGGGGGCGCCCCACTTGCCTTGGGGGGCAAGTCTCCCCCCTTGGCCGCCGCCCCCTCCCTTGATGGGATCTTGGCCGGTGCCCCCCCTCCCAGGGGGCCTATATAAAGGGGGGGGAGGGAGGGCAGCAACACAACAGCCTTGGGAGCCTCCCTCCTCCCCTGCAACACCTCTCTCTCTCGCAGAAGCTCGGCGAAGCCCTGCCGACATCCCGCTACATCCACCACCACGCCATCGTGCTGCTGGATCTCCATCAACCTCTCCTTCCCCCTTGCTGTATCAAGAAGGAGGAGACGTCGCTGCACCGTACGTGTGTTGAACGCGGAGGTGCCGTCCGTTCGGCACTCGGTCATCGGTGATTTGAATCACGGCGAGTACGACTTCGTCAACCTCGTTCATTGGAACGCTTGAGCTCGCGATCTACAAGGGTATGTAGATGCACTCCTTTCCTCTCGTTGCTAGTATACTCCATAGATGGATCTTGGTGAGCGTAGGAAAATTTTAAAATTCTGCTACGATTCCCAACAGTGGCATCATGAGCCAGGCCTATGCGTAGTTACTATGCACGAGTAGAACACAAAGCAGTTGTGGGCGTTGATGTTGCCAATTCTTCTTGCTGCTACTAGTCGTTTCTTGTTTCGGCGGCATTGTGGGATGAAGCGGCCCGGACCGACCTTACACGTACGCTTACGTGAGACAGGTTCCACCGACTGACATGCACTAGTTGCATAAGGTGGCTAGCGGGTGTCTGTCTCTCCTACTTTAGTCGGAACGGATTCGATGAAAAGGGTCCTTATGAAGGGTAAATAGAAATTGGCAAATCGCGTTGTGCTTTTACGTAGGTAAGAAACGTTCTTGCTAGAAACCTATTCAAGCCACGTAAAAACTTGCAACAACAATTAGAGGATGTCTAACTTGTTTTTGCAGCATGTGCTTTGTGATGTGATATGGCCAGAAGATGTGATGAATGATATATGTGATGTATGAGACTGATCATATTCTTGTAATAGGAATCACGACTTGCATGTCGATGAGTATGACAACCGGCAGGAGCCATAGGAGTTGTCTTTATTATTTTGCATGACCTGCGTGTCATTGAATAACGCCATGTAAATTACTTTACTTTGTTGCTAAACGCGTTAGCCATAGAAGTAGAAGTAATCGTTGGCGTGACAACTTCATGAAGACACAATGATGGAGATCATGATGATGGAGATCATGGTGTCATGCCGGTGACGAAGATGATCATGGTGCCCCGAAGATGGAGATCAAAGGAGCAAATGATATTGGCCATATCATGTCACTATTTGATTGCATGTGATGTTTATCATGTTTTGCATCTTATTTGCTTAGAACCACGGTAGTAAGTAAGATGATCCCTTATAATAATTTCAAGAAAGTGTTCCCCCTAACTGTGCACCGTTGTGAAGGTTCGTTGTTTCGAAGCACCACGTGATGATCGGGTGTGATAGATTCTAACGTTCGCATACAACGGGTGTTGACGAGCCTAGCATGTACAGACATGGCCTCGGAACACACGCAATACACTTAGGTTGACTTGACGAGCCTAGCATGTACAGACATGGCCTCGGAACACGGAGGACCGAAAGGTCGAGCATGAGTCGTATAGAAGATACGATCAACATGGAGATGTTCACCGATCTTGACTAGTCCGTCTCACGTGATGATCGGACACGGCCTAGTTAACTCGGATCATGTTTCACTTAGATGACTAGAGGGATGTCTATCTGAGTGGGAGTTCATTGAGTAATTTGATTAGATGAACTTAAATATCATGAACTTAGTCTAAAATCTTTACACTATGTCTTGTAGATCAAATGGCCCACGTTGTCCTCAATTTCAATGCGTTCCTAGAGAAAACCAAGCTGAAAGATGATGGAAGCAACTATACGGACTGGGTCCGGAACCTGAGGATAATCCTCATAGCAGCCAAGAAAGATTATGTCTTAGAAGCACCGCTAGGTGAAGCACCAATCCCAGAGAACCAAGACGTTATGAACGCTTGGCAGCAGCGTGCTGATGATTACTCCCTCGTTCAGTGCGGCATGCTTTACAGCTTAGAACCGGGTCTCCAAAAGCGTTTTGAGAAACATGGAGCATATGAGATGTTCGAGGAGTTGAAAATGGTTTTCCAAGCTCATGCCCGGGTCGAGAGATATGAAGTCTCCGACAAGTTCTTCAACTGTAAAATGGAGGAGAATAGTTCTGTTAGTGAGCACATACTCAGAATGTCTGGGTTGCATAACCGCTTGTCTCAGCTGGGAGTCAATCTCCCGGATGACGCGGTCATTGACAGAATCCTCCAGTCGCTTCCACCAAGCTACAAGAGCTTTGTGATGAACTTCAATATGCAGGGGATGGAAAAGACCATTCCTGAGGTATATTCAATGCTGAAATCAGCGGAGGTGGAGATCAGAAAAGAACATCAAGTGTTGATGGTGAATAAAACCACTAAGTTCAAGAAGGGCAAGGGTAAGAAGAACTTCAAGAAGGACGGCAAGGGAGTTGCCGCGCCCGGTAAGCCAGTTACTGGGAAGAAGTCGAAGAATGGACCCAAGCCCGAGACTGAGTGCTTTTATTACAAGGGAAGTGGTCACTGGAAGCGGAACTGCCCCAAATACTTAGCGGACAAGAAGGCCGGCAACACCAAAGGTATATGTGATATACATGTAATTGATGTGTACCTTACCAGTACTCGTAGTAGCTCCTGGGTATTTGATACCGGTGCGGTTGCTCATATTTGTAACTCAAAATAGGAACTGCGGAATAAACGGAGACTGGCAAAGGACGAGGTGACGATGCACGTCGGGAATGGTTCCACGGTCGATGTGATCGCCGTCGGCACGCTACCTCTGCATCTCCCTACGGGATTAGTTTTAAACCTCAATAATTGTTATTTAGTGCCAGCTTTGAGCATGAACATTGTATCTGGATCTCGTTTAATTCGAGATGGCTACTCATTTAAATCCGAGAATAATGGTTGTTCTATTTATATGAGAGATATGTTTTATGGTCATGCCCCGCTGGTCAATGGTTTATTCTTGATGAATCTCGAACGTGATGTTACACATATTCATAGTGTGAATACCAAAAGATGTAAAGTTGATAAAGATAGTCCCACATACTTGTGGCACTGCCGCCTTGGTCACATTGGTGTCAAGCGTATGAAGAAGCTCCATGCAGATGGACTTTTGGAGTCTCTTGATTACGAATCATTTGACACGTGCGAACCATGCCTCATGGGTAAGATGACCAAGACTCCGTTCTCCGGAACAATGGAGCGAGCAACCAACTTATTGGAAATCATACATACCGATGTGTGCGGTCCAATGAGTGTTGAGGCTCGCGGAGGATATCGTTATGTTCTCACTCTCACTGATGACTTAAGTAGATATGGGTATGTCTACCTAATGAAACACAAGTCTGAAACCTTTGAAAAGTTCAAGGAATTTCAGAGTGAGGTTGAGAATCAACGTGACAGAAAAATAAAGTTCTTACGATCAGATCGTGGTGGAGAATATTTAAGTCACGAGTTTGGTACACACTTAAGGAAATGTGGAATCGTTTCACAACTCACGCTGCCTGGAACACCTCAGCGAAATGGTGTGTCCGAACGTCGTAATCGCACTCTATTGGATATGGTGCGATCTATGATGTCTCTTACCGATTTACCGCTCTCATTTTGGGGCTTTGCTTTAGAGACTGCCGCATTCACTTTAAATAGGGCTCCGTCGAAATCCGTTGAGACGACACCGTATGAATTATGGTTTGGGAAGAAACCTAAGCTGTCATTTCTAAAAGTTTGGGGATGCGATGCTTATGTCAAGAAACTTCAACCTGAAAAGCTCGAACCCAAGTCGGAGAAATGTGTCTTCATAGGATACCCTAAGGAAACTATTGGGTATACCTTCTACCTCAGATCCGAAGGCAAGATCTTCGTTGCCAAGAACGGGTCCTTTCTGGAGAAGGAGTTTCTCTCGAAAGAATTGAGTGGGAGGAAAGTGGAACTTGATGAGGTGATAGTCACCCCTTGTGAACCGGAAAGTAGCGCAGCGCGGGAAAATGTTCCTGTGGTGCCTACACCGACTGGGGAGGAAGTTAATGATGATGATCATGAAGCTTCGGATCAAGTTACTACTGAACTTCGTAGGTCCACAAGGACACGTTCCGCACCAGAGTGGTACGACAACCCTGTCCTGGAAATCATGTTGTTAGACAATGGCGAACCTTCGAACTATGAAGAAGCGATGGCGGGCCCGGATTCCGACAAATGGCTAGAAGCCATGAAATCCGAGATAGGATCCATGTATGAAAACGAAGTATGGACTTTGACTGACTTGCCCGATGATCGGCGAGCCATAGAAAACAAATGGATCTTTAAGAAGAAGACAGACGCGGATGGTAATGTGACCATCTATAAGGCTCGACTTGTCGCCAAGGGTTATCGACAAGTTCAAGGGGTTGACTACGATGAGACTTTCTCACCCGTAGCGAAGCTGAAGTCCGTCCGAATCATGTTAGCAATTGCCGCATACTATGATTATGAGATATGGCAGATGGACGTCAAAACGGCATTCCTTAACGGCGATGCAGCCAGAAGGTTTTGTCGATCCTAAGAATGCTAACAAAGTATGCAAGCTCCAGTGCTCATTCTATGGGCTGGTGCAAGCATCTCGGAGTTGGAACATTCGTTTTGATGAGATGATCAAAGCGTTTGGGTTTACACAGACTTATGGAGAAGCCTGTGTTTACAAGAAAGTGAGTGGGAGCTCTGTAGCATTTCTCATATTATATGTGGATGACATACTATTGATGGGAAATGATATAGAATTCTTGGAAAGTATAAAGGCCTATTTGAATAAGTGTTTTTCAATGAAGGACCTTGGAGAAGCTGCTTATATATTAGGCATAAAGATCTATAGAGATAGATCGAGACGCCTCATTGGTCTTTCACAGAGTACATACCTTGACAAGATATTGAAGAAGTTCAATATGGATCAGTCCAAGAAGGGGTTCTTGCCTGTATTGCAAGGTGTGCAATTGAGCACGGCTCAATGCCCGACCACGGCAGAAGATAGAGAAAAGATGAGTGTCATCCCCTATGCCTCGGCCATAGGGTCTATTATGTATGCCATGCTGTGTACCAGACCTGATGTAAACCTTGCCGTGAGTTTGGTAGGAAGGTACCAAAGTAATCCCGGCATGGAACACTGGACAGCGGTCAAGAATATCCTGAAGTACCTAAAGAGGACTAAGGATATGTTTCTCGTTTATGGAGGTGACGAAGAGCTCGTCGTAAAGGGTTACATCGACGCTAGCTTCGACACAGATCTGGATGACTTGAAGTCAAAAACCGGATACATGTATATTTTGAATGGAGGAGCAGTAAGCTGGTGCAGTTGCAAGCAAAGCGTCGTGGCGGGATCTACATGTGAAGCGGAGTACATGGCAGCCTCGGAGGCAGCACAGGAAGCAGTCTGGATGAAGGAGTTCATTACCGACGTAGGGGTGATTCCCAATGCGTCGGGCCCGATGACTCTCTTCTGTGACAACACTGGAGCTATTGCCCTTGCGAAGGAGCCCAGGTTTCACAGGAAGACCAGGCATATCAAGCGTCGCTTCAACTCCATTCGTGAAAGTGTTCAAAATGGAGACATAGATATTTGTAAAGTACATACGGACCTGAATGTAGCAGATCCGTTGACTAAACCTCTCCCTAGAGCAAAACATGATCAACACCAGGACGCAATGGGTGTTCGATTCATCACAATGTAACTAGATTATTGACTCTAGTGCAAGTGGGAGACTGTTGGAAATATGCCCTAGAGGCAATAATAAATGGTTATTATTATATTTCTTTGTTCATGGTAATTGTCTATTGTTCATGCTATAATTGTGTTATCCGGAAATCATAATACATGTGTGAATACATAGACCACAACGTGTCCCTAGTAAGCCTCTAGTTGACTAGCTCGTTGATCAACCGATAGTCATGGTTTCCTGACTATGGACATTGGATGTCGTTGATAACGGGATCACATCATTAGGAGAATGATGTGATGGACAAGACCCAATCCTAAGCATAGCATAAAAGATCGTGTAGTTTCGTTTGCTAGAGCTTTTCCAATGTCAAGTATCTTTTCCTTAGACCATGAGATCGTGCAACTCCCGGATACCGTAGGAGTGCTTTGGGTGTGCCAAACGTCACAACGTAACTGGGTGACTATAAAGGTGCACTACGGGTATCTCCGAAAGTGTGTGTTGAGTTGGCACGGATCGAGACTGCGATTTGTCTCTCCGTGTGACGGAGAGGTATCTCTGGGCCCACTCGGTAATGCATCATCATAATGAGCTCAATGTGACTAAGGCGTTAGTCACGGGATCATGCATTACGGTACGAGTAAAGAGACTTGCCGGTAACGAGATTGAACAAGGTATTGGGATACCGACGATCGAATCTCGGGCAAGTAACATACCGATTGACAAAGGGAATTGCATACGGGATTGATTGAATCCTCGACATCGTGGTTCATCCGATGAGATCATCGTGGAACATGTGGGAGCCAACATGGGTATCCAGATCCCGCTGTTGGTTATTGACCGGAGAGGCGTCTCAGTCATGTCTGCATGTCTCCCGAACCTGTAGGGTCTACACACTTAAGGTTCGGTGACGCTAGGGTTGTACAGATATGAGTATGCGGAAACCCGAAAGTTGTTCGGAGTCCCGGATGAGATCCCGGACGTCACGAGGAGTTCTGGAATGGTCCGGAGGTGAAGAATTATATATAGGAAGTCAAGTTTCGGCCACCGGGAAAGTTTCGGGGGTCACCGGTATTGTACCGGGACCACCGGAAGGGTCCCGGGGGTCCACCGGGTGGGGCCACCTATCCCGGAGGGCCCCGTGGGCTGAAGTGGGAAGGGAACCAGCCCCTAGTGGGCTGGGGCGCCCCCCATGGACCTCCCCCCTGCGCCTAGGGTTGGAAACCCTAGGGTGGGGGGGCGCCCCACTTGCCTTGGGGGGCAAGTCTCCCCCTTGGCCGCCGCCCCCTCCCTTGATGGGATCTTGGCCGGCGCCCTCCCTCCCAGGGGGCCTATATACATGGGGGGGAGGGAGGGCAGCAACACAACAGCCTTGGGCGCCTCCCTCCTCCCCTGCAACACCTCTCTCTCTCGCAGAAGCTCGGCGAAGCCCTGCCGACATCCCGCTACATCCACCACCACGCCGTCGTGCTGCTGGATCTACATCAACCTCTCCTTCCCCCTTGCTGGATCAAGAAGGAGGAGACTTCGCTGCACCGTACGTGTGTTGAACGCGAAGGTGCCGTCCGTTCGGCACTCGGTCATCGGTGATTTGAATCACGGCGAGTACGACTCCGTCAACCTCGTTCATTGGAACGCTTGCGCTCGCGATCTACAAGGGTATGTAGATGCACTCCTTTCCTCTTGTTGCTAGTATACTCCATAGATGGATCTTGGTGAGCGTAGGAAAATTTTAGAATTCTGCTACGATTCCCAACAGTGGCATCATGAGCCAGGCCTATGCGTAGTTACTATGCACGAGTAGAACACAAAGCAGTTGTGGGCATTGATGTTGCCAATTCTTTTTGCCGCTACTAGTCATTTCTTGTTTCGGCGGCATTGTGGGATGAAGCGGCCCGGACCGACCTTACACGTACGCTTACGTGAGACAGGTTCCACCGACTGACATGCACTAGTTGCATAAGGTGGCTAGCGGGTGTCTGTCTCTCCTACTTTAGTCGGAACATATTCGATGAAAAGGGTCCTTATGAAGGGTAAATAGAAATTGGCAAATCGCGTTGTGGTTTTACGTAGGTAAGAAACGTTCTTGCTAGAAACCTATTCAAGCCACGTAAAAACTTGCAACAACAATTAGAGGACGTCTAACTTGTTTTTGCAGCATGTGATTTGTGATGTGATATGGCCAGAAGATGTGATGAATGATATATGTGATGTATGAGATTGATCATATTCTTGTAATAGGAATCACGACTTGCATGTCGATGAGTATGACAACCGGCAGGAGCCATAGGAGTTGTCTTTATTATTTTGCATGACCTGCGTGTCATTGAATAACGCCATGTAAATTAGTTTACTTTGTTGCTAAACGCGTTAGCCATAGAAGTAGAAGTAATCATTGGCGTGACAACTTCATGAAGACACAATGATGGAGATCATGATGATGGAGATCATGGTGTCATGCCTGTGACGAAGATGATCATGGTGCCCCGAAGATGGAGATCAAAGGAGCAAATGATATTGGCCATATCATGTCACTATTTGATTGCATGTGATGTTTATCATGTTTTGCATCTTATTTGCTTAGAACGACGGTAGTAAGTAAGATGATCCCTTATAATAATTTCAAGAAAGTGTTCCCCCTAACTGTGCACCATTGCGAAGGTTCGTTGTTTCGAAGCACCACGTGATGATCGGGTGTGATAGATTCTAACGTTCGCATACAACGGGTGTTGACGAGCCTAGCATGTACAGACATGGCCTCGGAACACACGCAATACACTTAGGTTGACTTGACGAGCCTAGCATGTACAGACATGGCCTCGGAACACGGAGGACCGAAAGGTCGAGCATGAGTCGTATAGAAGATACGATCAACATGGAGATGTTCACCGATCTTGACTAGTCCGTCTCACGTGATGATCGGACACGGCCTAGTTAACTCGGATCATGTTTCACTTAGATGACTAGAGGGATGTCTATCTGAGTGGGAGTTCATTGAGTAATTTGATTAGATGAACTTAATTATCATGAACTTAGTCTAAAATCTTTACACTATGTCTTGTAGATCAAATGGCCCACGTTGTCCTCAATTTCAACGCGTTCCTAGAGAAAACCAAGCTGAAAGATGATGGAAGCAACTATACAGACTGGGTGCGGAACCTAAGGATAATCCTCATAGCAGCCAAGAAAGATTATGTCTTAGAAGCACCGCTAGGTGAAGCACCAATCCCAGAGAACCAAGACGTTATGAACACTTGGCAGCAGCGTGCTGATGATTACTCCCTCGTTCAGTGCGGCATGCTTTACAGCTTAGAACCGGGTCTCCAAAAGCATTTTGAGAAACATGGAGCATATGAGATGTTCGAGGAGCTGAAAATGGTTTTCCAAGCTCATGCCCGGGTCGAGAGATATGAAGTCTCCGACAAGTTCTTCAACTGTAAAATGGAGGAGAATAGTTCTATTAGTGAGCACATACTCAGAATGTCTGGGTTGCATAACCGCTTGTCTCAGCTGGGAGTCAATCTCCCGGATGACGCGGTCATTGACAGAATCCTCCAGTCGCTTCCACCAAGCTACAAGAGCTTTGTGATGAACTTCAATATGCAGGGGATGGAAAAGACCATTCCTGAGGTATATTCAATGCTGAAATCAGCGGAGGAGTTTCTTCCCGAAAGCTTGCTTATGATTTTTTCTCGGATGAAAGACTTCATATAGCAGAAGATGGGCACCGGAGGCCTGCCAGGGGGCCCACAAGGCAGGGGGGCGCGCCCAGGGGGGTAGGGCGTGCCTCCCACCCTCGTGGCCAGGGTGTGGGCCCCCTCTGGTGGATTCTTTCGCCAGTATTTTTTATTAATTCCAAAAATGACTTCCGTGAAGTTTTAGGACTTTTGGAGCTTTGCAGAATAGGTCTCTAATATTTTCTCCTTTTCCAGCCCAGAATTCCAGCTGCCGGCATTCTCCCTCTTCATGCAAACCTTTTAAAATAAGAGAGAATAGGCATGAGTATTGTGACATAACATGTAATAAGAGCCCATAATGCAATAAATATTGATATAAAAGCATGATGCAAAATGGACGTATCAACTCCACCAAGCTTAGACCTCGCTTGTCCTCAAGCGGAAGCCGATACCGATAAATATGTCCACATGTTTAGAGATAGAGGTGTCGATAAAATAAAATACGGACATGAGGGCATCATGATCATTCTTATAACAACACACACACACACACATATATATGGTCATATGATTTCTTATGCTCAAGTAATAATCTATTCACAATGTCAAGTCTGAATCAGAAACTTCATTGAGAACCAACAAACTATAATCTCAGTCATTGAAGCAATTGCAATTTATCATAACATCGGAAAGAGTCAATATAAGAGCTTTTCAGCAAGTCCACATACTCAACTATCATTTAGTCTTTCACAATTGCTAACACTCACGCAATACTTATGGGTATGGAGTTTTAATCGGACACAGAGAAAGATAGGGGCTTATAGTGTTGCCTCCCAACCTTTTACCTCAAGGGTAATGTTAACAATAATAATTCATGCTAACTCACATCCAATTGGATATATATATCAGGATCTTTCCAACACAATGTGCTTGCCAAAGGATAAAATGTAAAAAGGAAAGGTGAAGATCACCATGACTCTTGTAAGGTGTGAGACAAGAATAAAAGATAGGCCCTTCGCAGAGGGAAGCAGAGGTTGTCATGTGCCTTTAGGGTTGGATGAACGAAATCTTAATGCAAAAGAACGTCACTTTATATCGCCATTTGTGATATGGACCTTTATTATGTAGTCCGTCGCTTTTATTGCTTCCATATCACAAGATCGTATAAAGCTTATTTTCTCCACACTAATAGATCATACATATTTAGAAAGCAATTTTTACTGCACGCAACATGACAACTTACTTGAAGGATCTTACTCAATCCATAGGTAGATATGGTGGAATCTCATGGCAAAACTGGGTATATCTACTTGGTGCAAAGAATTTGACTAGCATGAGGGGGAAAGGCAAGCTCAACATGTTGGATGATCCATAACAATATACTTTATTTCGAATATAAGAAAGCATAACCCATTACGTTGTCTTCCTTGTCCAACATCAAATCTTTAGCATGTCATACTTTAATGAGTGCTCACAATCATAAAAGATGTCCAAGATAGTATATTTATATGTGAAAACCTCTCTTTCTTTATTACTTCATTTTAATTGCAACGATGACCAAAACTATGTTTGTCCACTCTCAACAACTTTTATTCATCATACTCTTTATATGTGAAGTCATTACTTTCCATAAGATCAATATGATCTCTTTATTTCTTTTTATTCTTTCTTTTTCTTTAATTCCCTCACGATCATAGCAAGATAATCAATCCCTTGACTCAACACTAATCTTTATTATATATGGCTCACGGACTCAATTACATAGAAGGATCATAAGGCAAAACTCAAAACTAAATCACACTAAAACTTTATTCTACTAGATCAAGATATTACCAAAAGGACCGAACTAAGAAAAAGGGTAAATATAGGAGTGTGATGGTGATACGATACCGGGGCACCTCCCCCAAGCTTGGCAGTTGCCAAGGGGAGTGCCCATACCCATGTGATTATGTCCTCTTCTTCGGGGGTGGTGATGATGGAGTTGTTGATGATATAGGCTTGTCGTCCATCTTCCAAGGCATAGGCTCACCATCATAGAAGGATGATCGAGTCTCCGGAATCCTCAAATATGCAGCCAAACTCATCCTCTTGAATCTATATTCATACTCACAGTTTTGGTTTTGCAGGTCATAGATTTGGGCTTGGAGGTGCTCGATTTTTTCGTGAAGCTTGAAGATGGTATCCCCAATGTTCTTGGCATCTAGCTTGTTGTTGTTGGTGAGCTCCGCGATCATCATGTGGTTGGCGTTGAGCCCACGTTTCACCATCCCTTGGCACTTGAAAACTTGTTGCTCCATTGCTTCGAGTCTTGTCTCCATGCCTCCGGTCCTTCTTGGTCCCTCGACATCGCGGATGTGCAACAACCCATCATGCATCTCAATGGTTTGAGGGTGTTGCAGCACCTCCGCGAGGTAGGGATTGATAACCTTCTCGAAGAACTTGTCCTTGGGGGCACTTGAAGACGTCATGGTGATCTAGATCTGTCAAAAAAATAGCTCGAAACAAAGATAAAGGATATTTGCGTGGTACGATGGTCAAAACCTTCGGGAGATTACATAATGAATTTTTACCGACCAAAAGAAGTATCGTGCAAGAAAACGGAGTCCGGAGGGCACACGAGGTGCCCACGAGGCAGGGGGCGCGCCCAGGGGGGTAGGGCGCGCCCTCCACCCTCGTGGAAGCCTCATGCCCTTCCCGGACTACTTCTTATTTTCCTATTTTCTTAAATATTCCAAAACGGAGAAATATTGCCATTAGAACTGTTTTGGAGACGGTTTACTTACCGTACCACATACCTATTCCTTTTCGGAGTCTGAAACGTTTTGGAAAGTGTCTTTTATGTATTCCTCCGGGGTTAAGGTTTCAATAACATTGGTTTCAACATTTATAGGATTACCTGAAATATAATGTTTGATTCTTTGACCGTTCACCACCTTCGGATTTGTGCCTTCGAAGTTGTTGATTTTTATGGCACCGGAACGATAGACCTCCTCGATAACGTAAGGACCTTCCCATTTAGAGAGAAGTTTTCCTGCAAAAAATCTTAAACGAGAGTTGAATAGCAACACATAATCACCTACATTAAACTCACGCTTTTGTATCCTTTTGTCATGCCATCTTTTAACTTTCTCTTTAAATAGTTTGCCATTCTCATAGGCTTGAGTTCTCCATTCATCAAGTGAGCTAATGTCAAATAGCCTCTTCTCACCGGCAAGTTTGAAATCATAATTGAGCTCTTTAATGGCCCAATATGCTTTATGTTCTAGTTCAAGAGGTAAGTGACATGCTTTTCCATAAACCATTTTATACGGAGACATACCCATAGGATTTTTATATGCAGTTCTATAGGCCCATAATGCATCATCAAGTTTCTTGGACCAATTCTTTCTAGATCTATTAACAGTCTTTTGCAAAATTAATTTGAGCTCTCTATTACTCAATTCTACTTGACCACTAGACTGCGGGTGATATGGAGATGCAATTCTATGATTAACATCATACTTAGCAAGCATTTTACGAAAAGCACCATGAATAAAATGTGAACCACCATCAGTCATTAAATATCTAGGGACTCCAAACCTCAGAAAAATAACTTCTTTAAGCATCTTAATAGAGGTGTTATGATCAGCACTACTAGTTGGAATAGCTTCTACCCACTTAGTAACGTAATCAACAGCAACTAAAATATGTGTATACCCATTAGAGGAAGGAAACGGTCCCATATAATCAAAGCCTCAAACATCAAATGGTTCAATAACAAGTGAATAATTCATAGGCATTTCTTGACATATACTAATATTACCAATTCTTTGACATTCATCACAAGATAAGACAAACTTACGGGCATCTTTGAAGAGAGTAGGCCAATAAAAACCGGATTGCAATACCTTATGCGCAGTTCTATCTCCAGCGTGGTGTCCTCCATAAGCTTCGGAGTGACACTTGCGTAAGATCTGTTCCTGTTCATGCTCAGGTATACAACGTCTAATAACACCATCTACTCCTTCTTTATAAAGGTGTGGGTCATCCCAGAAGTAATGTCTTAAATCATAGAAAAACTTTTTCTTTTGCTGGTATGTGAAACTAGGTGGTATAAATTTAGCAACAATATAATTAGCATAATCAGCATACCATGGAGCAGTACGAGAAGCATTTATGACATTTAATTGTTCATCAGGGAAGCTATCATCAATAGGTAGTGGGTCATCAAGAACATTCTCTAACCTAGACAAGTTGTCTGCAACGAGGTTCTCAGCTCCCTTTCTATCAATAATATGCAAATAAAATTCTTGTAGCAAGAGAACCCATCTAATAAGTCTAGGCTTAGCATCTTTCTTTTCCATAAGGTATTTAATAGCAGCATGATCAGTGTGAACAATTACTTTAGAATCGACAATATAAGGTCTGAACTTATCACAAGCAAATACAACTGCTAAAAATTCTTTTTCAGTAGTAGCATAATTTCTCTGGGCATTGTCTAGAGTTTTACTAGCATATTGAATAACATTTAATTTCTTATCAACTCTTTGGCCTAGAACAACACCTACAGCATAATCGCTAGCATCACACATAATTTCAAACGGTAAATTCCAATCAGGTGGCTGAACAATAGGTGCAGAAATCAAAGCTTTCTTAAGTATTTCAAATGCTTCTACACAATCATCATCAAAGACAAAAGGAACATCTTTTTGTAAGAGATTAGTTAGAGGCCTGGAGATTTTGGAGAAGTCCTTAATGAACCTCCTATAAAAACCAGCATGACCAAGGAAACTTCTTATACCTTTAATGTCCTTGGGACACGACATCTTTTCAATAGAATCAACTTTAGCTTTATCAAATTCAATATCTCTTTTAGAAATTTTATGTCCCAAGACAATACCTTCATTAACCATAAAGTGGCACTTCTCCCAATTCAAGACAAGATTAGTTTCTTCACATCCCTGCAAAACTCGATCAAGGTTGCTCAAGCAATCATCAAAACAAGTTCCATAAACGGAGAAATCATCCATGAAAACCTCAACAATCTTTTCACAAAAATCAAAGAATATAGCCATCATGCATCTTTGAAAGGTAGCAGGTGCATTACATAAACAAAAAAGGCATACATCTATAAGCAAAGGTACCGAAAGGACAAGTAAAAGTGGTCTTTTCTGTTGGGAATCGTAGCATAATTTTAAAATTTTCCTACGCTCACCAAGATGCATCTATGGAGTATACTAGCAACGAGGGGAAAGGAGTGCATCTACATACCCTTGTAGATCGCGAGCGGAAGCGTTCCAATGAACGTGGATGACGGAGTCGTACTCGTCGTGATCCAAATCACCGATGACCGAGTGCCGAACGGACGGCACCTCCGCGTTCAACACACGTACGGTGCAGCGACGTCTCCTCCTTCTTGATCCAGCAAGGGGGAAGGAGAGGTTGATGGAGATCCAGCAGCACGACGGCGTGGTGGTGGATGTAGCGGGATGCCGGCAGGGCTTCGCCGAGCTTCTACGCGAGAGAGAGGTGTAGCAGGGGAGGAGGGAGGCGCCCAAGGCTGAGATATTGCTGCCCTCCCTCCCCCCTTTATATAGGCCCCCTGGGAGGGGGGGGGGGCGCCGGCCAAACCCATCTAGGGTGGGGGGGCGGCGGCCAAGGGGGTGCCTTGCCCCCCAAGGCAAGTGGGAAGCCCCCCCCACCCTAGGGTTTCCAACCCTAGGCGCATGGGGGGAGGCCCATGGGGGGGCGCCCAGCCCACTAAGGGCTGGTTCCCTTCCCACTTCAGCCCACGGGGCCCTCCGGGATAGGTGGCCCCACCCGGTGGACCCCCGGGACCCTTCCGGTGGTCCCGGTACAATACCGGTAACCCCCGAAACTTTCCCGGTGGCCGAAACTTGACTTCCTATATATAATTCTTTACCTCCGGACCATTCCGGAACTCCTCGTGACATCCGGGATCTCATCCGGGACTCCGAATAACTTTCGGGTTTCCGCATACACATATCTCTACAACCCTAGCGTCACCGAACCTTAAGTGTGTAGACCCTACGGGTTCGGGAGACATGCAGACATGACCGAGACGCCTCTCCGGTCAATAACCAACAGCGGGATCTGGATACCCATGTTGGCTCCCACATGTTCCACGATGATCTCATCGGATGAACCACGATGTCGAGGATTCAATCAATCCCGTATACAATTCCCTTTGTCCATCGGTATGTTACTTGCCCGAGATTCGATCGTCGGTATCCCAATACCTTGTTCAATCTCGTTACCGGCAAGTCTCTTTACTCGTACCGCAATGCATGATCCCGTGACTAACGCCTTAGTCACATAGAGCTCATTATGATGATGCATTACCGAGTGGGCCCAGAGATACCTCTCCGTCAAACGGAGTGACAAATCCCAGTCTCGATCCGTGCCAACCCAACAGACACTTTCGGAGATACCCGTAGTGCACCTTTATAGTCACCCAGTTACGTTGTGACGTTTGGCACACCCAAAGCACTCCTACAGTATCCGGGAGTTGCACGATCTCATGGTCTAAGGAAAAGATGCTTGACATTGGAAAAGCTCTAGCAAACGAAACTACACGATCTTTTATGCTATGCTTAGGATTGGGTCTTGTCCATCACATCATTCTCCTAATGATGTGATCCCGTTATCAACGACATCCAATGTCCATAGTCAGGAAACCATGACTATCTATTGATCAACGAGCTAGTCAACTAGAGGCTTACTAGGGACACGTTGTGGTCTATGTATTCACACATGTATTACGATTTCCGGACAATACAATTATAGCATGAACAATAGACAATTACCATGAACAAAGAAATATAATAATAACCATTTATTATTACCTCTAGGGCATATTTCCAACAGTCTCCCACTTGCACTAGAGTCAATAATCTAGTTACATTGTGATGAATCGAACACCCATTGCGTCCTGGTGTTGATCATGTTTTGCCCTAGGGAGAGGTTTAGTCAACGGATCTGCTACATTCAGGTCCGTATGTACTTTACAAATATCTATGTCTCCATTTTGAACACTTTCACGAATGGAGTTGAAGCGACGCTTGATATGCCTGGTCTTCCTGTGAAACCTGGGCTCCTTCGCAAGGGCAATAGCTCCAGTGTTGTCACAGAAGAGAGTCATCGGGCCCGACGCATTGGGAATCACCCCTACGTCGGTAATGAACTCCTTCATCCAGACTGCTTCCTGTGCTGCCTCCGAGGCTGCCATGTACTCCGCTTCACATGTAGATCCCGCCACGACGCTTTGCTTGCAACTGCACCAGCTTACTGCTCCTCCATTCAAAATATACACGTATCCGGTCTGTGACTTCGAGTCATCCAGATCTGTGTCGAAGCTAGCGTCGACGTAACCCTTTACGACGAGTTCTTCGTCACCTCCATAAACGAGAAACATATCCTTAGTCCTTTTCAGGTACTTCAGGATATTCTTGACCGCTGTCCAGTGTTCCATGCCGGGATTACTTTGGTACCTTCCGACCAAACTTACGGCAAGGTTTACATCAGGTCTGGTACACAACATGGCATACATAATAGACCCTATGGCCGAGGCATAGGGGATGACACTCATCTTTTCTATATCTTCTGCCGTGGTCGGGCATTGAGCCGTGCTCAATTGCACACCTTGCAATACAGGCAAGAACCCCTTCTTGGACTGATCCATATTGAACTTCTTCAATATGTTGTCAAGGTATGTACTCTGTGAAAGACCAATGAGGCGTCTTGATCTATCTCTATAGATCTTGATGCCTAATATATAAGCAGCTTCTCCAAGGTCCTTCATTGAAAAACACTTATTCAAATAGGCCTTTATACTTTCCAAGAATTATATATCATTTCCCATCAATAGTATGTCATCCACATATAATAAGAGAAATGCTACAGAGCTCCCACTCACTTTCTTGTAAACACAGGCTTCTCCATAAGTCTGTGTAAACCCAAACGCTTTGATCATCTCATCAAAGCGAATGTTCCAACTCCGAGATGCTTGCACCAGCCCATAGATTGAGCGCTGGAGCTTGCATACTTTGTTAGCATTCTTAGGATCGACAAAACCTTCCGGCTGCATCATATATAACTCTTCCTTAAGGAAGCCATTAAGGAATGCCGTTTTGACGTCCATCTGCCATATCTCATAATCATAGTATGCGGCAATTGCTAACATGATTCGGACTGACTTCAGCTTCGCTACGGGTGAGAAAGTCTCATCGTAGTCAACCCCTTGAACTTGTCGATAACCCTTAGCGACAAGTCGAGCCTTATAGATGGTCACATTACCATCCGCGTCTGTCTTCTTCTTAAAGATCCACTTGTTTTCTATGGCTCGCCGATCATCGGGCAAGTCAGTCAAAGTCCATACTTCGTTTTCATACATGGATCCTATCTCGGATTTCATGGCTTCTAGCCATTTGTCGGAATCCGGGCCCGCCATCGCTTCTTCATAGTTCGAAGGTTCACCGTTGTCTAACAACATGATTTCTAGGACAGGGTTGCCGTACCACTCTGGTGCGGAACGTGTCCTTGTGGACCTACGAAGTTCAGTAGTAACTTGATCCGAAGCTTCATGATCATCATCATTAACTTCCTCCCCAGTCGGTGTAGGCACCACAGGAACATCTTCCCGCGCTGCGCTACTTTCCGGTTCGGAAGGGGTGACTATCACCTCATCAAGTTCCACTTTCCTCCCACTCAATTCTTTCGAGAGAAACTCCTTCTCCAGAAAGGACCCGTTCTTGGCAACGAAGATCTTGCCTTCGGATCTGAGGTAGAAGGTATACCCAATGGTTTCCTTAGGGTATCCTATGAAGACGCATTTCTCCGACTTGGGTTCGAGCTTTTCAGGTTGAAGTTTCTTGACATAAGCATCGCATCCCCAAACTTTTAGAAACGACAGCTTAGGTTTCTTCCCAAACCATAATTCATACGGTGTCGTCTCAACGGATTTCGACGGAGCCCTATTTAAAGTGAATGCGGCAGTCTCTAAAGCATAGCCCCAAAATGAGAGCGGTAAATCGGTAAGAGACATCATAGATCGCACCATATCCAATAGAGTGCGATTACGACGTTCGGACACACAGTTTCTCTGAGGTGTTCCAGGCGGCGTGAGTTGTGAAACTATTCCACATTTCCTTAAGTGTGCACCAAACTCTTGACTTAAATATTCTCCACCACGATCTGATCGTAAGAATTTTATTTTCCTGTCACGTTGATTCTCAACCTCACTCTGAAATTCCTTGAACCTTTCAAAGGTTTCAGACTTGTGTTTCATTAGGTAGACATACCCATATCTACTTAAGTCATCAGTGAGAGTGAGAACATAACGATATCCTCCGCGAGCCTCAACACTCATTGGACCGCACACATCGGTATGTATGATTTCCAATAAGTTGGTTGCTCGCTCCATTGTTCCGGAGAACGGAGTCTTGGTCATCTTACCCATGAGGCATGGTTCGCACGTGTCAAATGATTCGTAATCAAGAGACTCAAAAAGTCCATCTGCATGGAGCTTCTTCATGCGCTTGACACCAATGTGACCAAGGCGGCAGTGCCCAAGTATGTGGGACTATCGTTATCAACTTTACATCTTTTGGTATTCACACTATGAATATGTGTAACATCACGTTCGAGATTCATCAAGAATAAACCATTGACCAGCGGGGCATGACCATAAAACATATCTCTCAAATAAATAGAACAACCATTATTCTCGGATTTAAATGAGTAGCCATCTCGAATTAAACGAGATCCAGATACAATGTTCATGCTCAAAGCTGGCACTAAATAACAATTATTGAGGTTTCAAACTAATCCCGTGGGTAGATGCAGAGGTAGCGTGCCGACGGCGATCACATCGACCTTGGAACCATTCCCGACGCGCATTGTCACCTCGTCCTTCGCCAGTCTCCGTTTATTCCGTAGTTCCTGTTTTGAGTTACAAATATGAGCAACCGCACCGGTATCAAATACCCAGGAGCTACTGCGAGTACTGGTAAGGTACACATCAATTACATGTATATCACATATACCTTTGGTGTTGCCGGCCTTCTTGTCCGCTAAGTATTTGGGGCAGTTCCGCTTCCAGTGACCACTTCCCTTGCAATAAAAGCACTCAGTCTCGGGCTTGGGTCCATTCCTTGGCTTCTTCCCGGCAACTGGCTTACCGGGCGCGGCAACTCCCTTGCCGTCCTTCTTGAAGTTCTTCTTACCCTTGCCCTTCTTGAACTTAGTGGTTTTATTCACCATCAACACTTGATGTTCTTTTCTGATCTCCACCTCCGCAGATTTCAGCATTGAATATACCTCAGGAATGGTCTTTTCCATCCCCTGCATATTGAAGTTCATCACAAAGCTCTTGTAGCTTGGTGGAAGCGACTGGAGGATTCTGTCAATGACCGCGTCATCCGGGAGATTAACTCCCAGCTGAGTCAAGCGGTTGTGCAACCCAGACATTCTGAGTATGTGCTCACTAACAGAACTATTCTCCTCCATTTTACAGCTGAAGAACTTGTCGGAGACTTCATATCTCTCGACCCGGGCATGAGCTTGGAAAACCAATTTCAGCTCCTCGAACATCTCATATGCTCCATGTTTCTCAAAACGCTTTTGGAGACCCGGTTCTAAGCTGTAAAGCATGCTGCACTGAACGAGGGAGTAATCATCAGCACGCTGCTGCCAAGCGTTCATAACGTCTTGGTTCTCTGGGATTGGTGCATCACCTAGCGGTGCTTCTAAGACATAATCTTTCTTGGCTACTATGAGGATGATCCTCAGGTTCCGGACCCAGTCCGTATAGTTGCTGCCATCATCTTTCAGCTTGGTTTTCTCTAGGAACGCATTGAAATTGAGGACAACGTTGGCCATTTGATCTACAAGACATAGTGTAAAGATTTTAGACTAAGTTCATGATAATTAAGTTCATCTAATCAAATTACACAATGAACTCCCACTCAGATAGACATCCCTCCAGTCATCTAAGTGAAACATGATCCGAGTTAACTAGGCCGTGTCCGATCATCACGTGAGACGGACTAGTCAAGATCGGTGAACATCTCCATGTTGATCGTATCTTCTATACGACTCATGCTCGACCTTTCGGTCCTCCGTGTTCCGAGGCCATGTCTGTACATGCTAGGCTCGTCAAGTCAACCTAAGTGTATTGTGTGTGTTCCGAGGCCATGTCTGTACATGCTAGGCTCGTCAACACCCGTTGTATGCGAACGTTAGAATCTATCACACCCGATCATCACGTGGTGCTTCGAGACAACGAACCTTCGCAACGGTGCACAGTTAGGGTGAACACTTTCTTGAAATTATCATAAGGGATCATCTTACTTACTACCGTGGTTCTAAGCAAATAAGATGCAAAACATGATAAACATCACATGCAATCAAATAGTGACATGATATGGCCAATATCATTATGCTCCTTTGATCTCCATCTTCGGGGCACCATGATCATCTTCGTCACCGGCATGACACCATGATCTCCATCATCATGATCTCCATCATTGTGTCTTCATGAAGTCGTCACGCCAACGATTACTTCTACTTCTATGGCTAACGCGTTTAGCAACAAAGTAAAGTAATTTACATGGCGTTATTCAATGACACGCAGGTCATGCAAAATAATAAAGACAACTCCTATGGCTCCTGCCGGTTGTCATACTCATCGACATGCAAGTCGTGATTCCTATTACAAGAATATGATCAATCTCATACATCACATATATCATTCATCACATCTTTTGGCCATATCACATCACATAACACATGCTGCAAAAACAAGTTAGACGTCCTCTAATTGTTGTTGCAAGTTTTTACGTGGTTTGTAGGTTTCTAGCAAGAACGTTTCTTACCTACGTATGACCATAACGTGATTTGCCAATTTCTATTTACCCTTCATAAGGACCCTTTTCATCGAATCCGTTCCGAGTAAAGTAGGAGAGACAGACACCCGCTAGCCACCTTATGCAACTAGTGCATGTCAGTCGGTGGAACCTGTCTCACGTAAGCATACATGTAAGGTCGGTCCGGGCCGCTTCATCCTACAATGCCGCCGAAACAAGAAACGACTAGTAGCGGCAAGAAGAATTGGCAACATCAACGCCCACAACTTCTTTGTGTTCTACTCGTGCATAGTAACTACGCATAAACCTGGCTCATGATGCCACTGTTGGGAATCGTAGCATAATTTTAAAATTTTCCTACGCTCACCAAGATGCATCTATGGAGTATACTAGCAACAAGGGGAAAGGAGTTCATCTACATACCCTTGTAGATCGCGAGCGGAAGCATTCCAATGAACGTGGATGACGGAGTCGTACTCGCCGTGATCCAAATCACCGATGACCGAGTGCCGAACGGATGGCACCTCCGCGTTCAACACACGTACGGTGCAGCGACGTCTCCTCCTTCTTGATCCAGCAAGGGGGAAGGAGAGGTTGATGGAGATCCAGCAGCACGACAGCGTGGTGGTGGATGTAGCGGGATGCCGGCAGGGCTTCGCCGAGCTTCTACGCGAGAGAGAGGTGTAGCAGGGGAGGAGGGAGGCGCCCAAGGCTGAGATATTGCTGCCCTCCCTCCCCCCCTTTATATAGGCCCCCTGGGAGGGGGGGGGGCGCCGGCCAAACCCATCTAGGGTGGGGGGGGCGGCGGCCAAGGGGGTGCCTTGCCCCCCAAGGCAAGTGGGAAGCCCCCCCACCCTAGGGTTTCCAACCCTAGGCGCATGGGGGGAGGCCCATGGGGGGGCGCCCAGCCCACTAGGGGCTGGTTCCCTTCCGACTTCAGCCCACGGGGCCCTCCGGGATAGGTGGCCCCACCCGGTGGACCCCCGGGACCCTTCCGGTGGTCCCGGTACAATACCGGTAACCCCCGAAACTTTCCCGGTGGCCGAAACTTGACTTCCTATATATAATTCTTTACCTCCGGACCATTCCGGAACTCCTCGTGACGTTCGGGATCTCATCCGGGACTCCGAACAACTTTCGGGTTTCCGCATACACATATCTCTACAACCCTAGCGTCACCGAACCTTAAGTGTGTAGACCCTACGGGTTCGGGAGACATGCAGACATGACCGAGATGCCTCTCCGGTCAATAACCAACAGCGGGATCTGGATACCCATGTTGGCTCCCACATGTTCCACGATGATCTCATCGGATGAACCACGATGTCGAGGATTCAATCAATCCCGTATACAATTCCCTTTGTCCATCGGTATGTTACTTGCCCGAGATTCGATCGTCGGTATCCCAATACCTTGTTCAATCTCGTTACCGGCAAGTCTCTTTACTCGTACCGTAATGCATGATCCCGTGACTAACGCCTTAGTCACATAGAGCTCATTATGATGATGCATTACCAAGTGGGCCCAGAGATACCTCTCCATCACACGGAGTGACAAATCCCAGTCTCGATCCGTGCCAACCCAACAGACACTTTCGGAGATACCCGTAGTGCACCTTTATAGTCACCCAGTTACGTTGTGACGTTTGGCACACCCAAAGCACTCCTACGGTATCCGGGAGTTGCACGATCTCATGGTCTAAGGAAAAGATGCTTGACATTGGAAAAGCTCTAGCAAACGAAACTACACGATCTTTTATGCTATGCTTAGGATTGGGTCTTGTCCATCACATCATTCTCCTAATGATGTGATCCCGTTATCAACGACATCCAATGTCCATAGTCAGGAAACCATGACTATCTATTGATCAACGAGCTAGTCAACTAGAGGCTTACTAGGGACACGTTGTGGTCTATGTATTCACACATGTATTACGATTTCCGGACAATACAATTATAGCATGAACAATAGACAATTACCATGAACAAAGAAATATAATAATAACCATTTATTATTGCCTCTAGGGCATATTTCCAACATTTTCTTGATCCTCTTTTGACACAGGTATTTGTGAGAAACCGGAATAACCATCTAGAGAGCAAAAATGTGTATGTTTGGATAATCTTTCTAGCATTTGATCAATAAAAGGTAAAGGGTAATGATCCTTTTTAGTAGCTTTATTTAATTTGTGGAAATCAATTACCATCCTATAACGTGTAACAATTCTTTGTGGGATCAATTCATCTTTATCATTAGGAACAACAGTAATACCTCCCTTCTTAGGGACACAATGGACATGACTTACCCACTGACTATCAGCAACGGGATAAATTATACCTGCCTCGAGAAGCTTTAGTATTTCTTTTCTTACCACTTCTTTCATCTTAGGACCGTCATTGGTGATCAACAACTGGTTTAGCGTCTTTCTCCAACTTTATTTTGTGCTGGCATAAAGTGGGACTAATGCCCTTAAGATCATCAAGAGTATATCCAATAGCAGCACGGTGCTTCTTCAGAATTTTCAATAATATCTTTTCTTCATGCTCTGAAAGGTTAGCACTAATAATAACAGTATATATCTTTTTCTCATCCAGATAAGCATATTTAAGAGTATCAGGTAATGGTTTAAGCTCGAACACGGGATCACCCTTGGGTGGAGGAGGATCCCCTAGGATTTCAACAGGCAAGTTGTGTTTCAAAATAGGTCCCTGTTTAAAGAATACTTCATCTATTTCCCTTCTTTCATTCATAAACATATCATTTTCATGGTCTAGCAAATATTGTTCTAAAGGATCATTAGGAGGCACGGCAATAGAAGCAAGACCAATAATTTCATCTTTACTAGGCAATTCCTCATCACGGGGTTGTCTACGAAATTTAGCAAAGTTAAACTCATGAGACATATCCCCCAAACCAATAGTAACAACATCCTTTTCGCAGTCTATCGTAGCATTAACAGTATTCAAGAAGGGTCTACCAAATATGATGGGACAAAAGTTATCTTGTGGGGAACCAAGAACAACAAAATCAGCAGGATATTTAACTTTTCCACACAAGACTTCAACATCTCTAACAATCCCGATTGGTGAAATAGTATCTCTATTGGCAAGCTTAATTGTAACATCAATTTATTCTATCTCAGCAGGTGCAATATCATGCATAATTTCTTTATATAAGGAATGAGGTATTGCACTTGCACTAGCACCCATATCACATAAGCCATGATAACAATGATCTCATATTTTAACAGAAATAACATGCATGCCTACAACAGGTCTATGTTTATTTTTAATATCAGGTCTAGCAATTCTAGCAGTTTCCTCACAGAAGTAAATAACATGCCCATCAATGTTATCAGCCAAGAGATCTTTAACCATAGCAACACTAGGTTCTACTTTAATTTTCTCAGGGGGCTTGGGTGTCTTAATGTTACTTTTGTTGACCACAGTTGAAGCTTTAGCATGATCCTTTATTCTAACGGGGAAAGGTGGTTTCTCAATATAAGCAGTAGGAACGACATGATCATTATAAGTGATAGTCTTTTCTTCAACTTTAATTGGTGCAACTACTTTTAATTCAATGGGAGGATTATATTTAAACCACTTCTCCTTAGGGAGATCAACATTAGTAGCAAAGGATTCACAGAAAGAAGCTACTATCTCGGAGTCAAGTCCATATTTAGAGCTAAATTCAGGGAAAACATTGGTATCCATAAAAGATTTAACACAATCAAACTTAGGTGTTATACCTGACTCCTTACCTTCGTCGAGGTCCCAATCTTCAGAGTTGCGTTTAATTCTTTCCAATAAATCCCATTTGAATTCAATAGTCTTCATCATAAAAGAGCCAGTACAAGAAGTATCGAGCATGGAACGATTATTGAGAGAAAGTCGAGCATAAATTTTTTGAATAATCATTTCTCTTGAGAGCTCATGATTGGGGCATGAATATAACATTGACTTAAGTCTCCCCCAAGCTTGAGCGATGCTTTCTCCTTCGCGAGGCCAAAACTTATATATGTAATTACGATCACGATGAACAAGATGCATAGGATAAAACTTCCGATGAAATTCCAATTTCAATCGGTTGTAGTTCCATGATCCCATATCATCACATAGCCTAAACCATGTCAATGCCTCTCCCTTCAAAGATAAAGGGAATACCTTCTTCTTGATAACATCCTCGGGCATACTTGCAAGCTTAAATAATCCACAAACTTCATCCACATAGATTAGGTGCAAATCGGGATGTAATGTTCCATCACCTGTGAAAGGATTAGCTAGCAGTTTCTCTATCATACCCGAAGGAATTTCAAAGTAAACATTTTCAGTAGTTTCAGTAGGTTGAGGAGAAACTCTTTGCTCTACTGGTCGGGGTGAAGATACCCCGAACAAGCCCCTTAGAGGATTACTTTCCATAGTAACAAGTGACACTAAATTTCAGCACACTATATAAATTTTTCCTTACCAAATTCCACCTACCAAAGGCGCTTCACTCCCCGGAAACGGTGCCAGAAAAGAGTCTTGATGACCCACAACTATATGTGATCTATTGTAGTCCTTTCAATAAGTAAGAGTGTCGAACCCAACGAGGAGCAGAAGGAAATGATAAGCGGTTTTCAGCAAGGTATTCTCTGCAAGCACTGAAATTACCGGTAACAGGTAGTTTTGTGATCATGTAATTTGTAACGGGTAACAAGTAATGTAAGTAAACAAGGTGCAGAAAGATGGACCAATCCTTTTTGTAGCAAAGGACAAGCCTGGAAAAACTCTTATATAGAGAAAAGCGCTCCCGAGGACACATGGGAATTATCGTCAAGCTAGTTTTCATCATGCTCATATGATTCGCGTTCGTTACTTTGATAATTTGGTATGTGGGTGGACCGGTGCTTAGGTGCTGTCCTTTATTGGACAAGCATCCCACTTATGATTAACCCCTATTGCAAGCATCCGCAACTACAAAAGAAGTATTAAGGTAAACCTAACCATAGCATGAAACATATGGATCCAAATCAGCCCCTTACGAAGCAACTCATAAACTAGGGTTTAAGCTTCTGTCACTCTAGCAACCCATCATCTACTTATTACTTTCCAATGCCTTCCTCTAGGCCCAAACAATGGTGTAGTGTCATGTAGTCGACGTTCACATAACACCACTAGAGGAAAGACAACATACATCTCATCAAAATATCGAACGAATACCAAATTCACATGACTACTTATAGCAAGACTTCTCCCATGTCCTCAGGAACAAACGTAACTACTCACAAATCATATTCATGTTCATAATCAGAGGGGTATTAATATGCATAATGGATCTGAACATATGATCTTCCACCAAATAAACCAATTAGCATCAACTACAAGGAGTAATCAACACTACTAGCAACCCACAGGTACCAATCTGAGGCTTTGGGACAAAGATTGGATACAAGAGATGAACTAGGGTTTGAGAGGAGATGGTGCTGGTTGATACGTCTCCGTCGTATCTACTTTTCCAAACACTTTTGACCTTGTTTTGGACTCTAACTTGCATGATTTGAATGGAACTAACCCAGACTGATGCTGTTTTCAGCAGAATTGCCATGGTGTTATTTTTGTGCAGAAACAAAAGTTCTTGGAATGACCTGAAAATCAACGAAGATTATTTTTGGAAAATATAAAAAATACTGGCGAAAGAATCAAGGCCAGGGGGCCCAAACCCTTTCCACGAGGGTGGGGCGCGCGCCTGCCCCCCTGGGCGTGCCCCCTGCCTCGTGGGCCCCCCTGGTGCTCCACCGACCTCAACTCCAACTCTATATATTCGTGTTCGGGGAGAAAAAAATCAGAGAGAAGGATTCATCGCGTTTTACAACACGGAGCCGCCGCCAAGCCCTAATCTCTCTCGGGAGGTCTGATCTGGAGTCCGTTCGGGGCTTCGGAGAAGGGAATCCGTTGCCATCGTCATCATCAACCATCCTCCATCACCAATTTCATGATGCTCACCGCCGTGCGTGAGTAATTCCATCGTAGGCTTGCTGGACGGTGATGGGTTGGATGAGATTTATCATGTAATCGAGTTAGATTTGTTAGGGTTTGATCCCTAGTATCCACTATGTTCTGAGATTGATGTTGCTATGACTTTGCTATGCTTAATGCTTGTCACTAGGGCCCGAGTGCCATGATTTCAGATCTGAACCTATTATGTTTTCATGAATATATGTGAGTTCTTGATCCTATCTTGCAAGTCTATAGTCACCTACTATGTGTTATGATCCGGCAACCCCGAAGTGACAATAATCGGGACCACTCCCGGTGATGACCGTAGTTTGAGGAGTTCATGTATTCACTATGTGTTAATGCTTTGGTCCGGTACTCTATTAAAAGGAGGCCTTAATATCCCTTAGTTTCCAATAGGACCCCGCTGCCACGGGAGGGTAGGACAAAAGATGTCATGCAAGTTCTTTTCCATAAGCACGTATGACTATATTCGGAATACATGCCTACATTACATTGATGAATTGGAACTAGTTCTGTGTCACCCTATGTTATGATTGTTACATGATGAACCGCATCCGGCATAATTCTCCATCACCGGTCCAATGCCTACGAGCTTTTCACATATTGTTCTTCGCTTATTTACTTTTCCGTTGTCACTGTTACAATCACTACAAAACCCAAAAATATTACTTTTGCTACTGTTACCGTTACTATCATACTACTTTGCTACTAAATACTTTGCTGCAGATACTAAGTTATCCAGGTGTGGTTGAATTGACAACTCAACTGCTAATACTTGAGAATATTCTTTGGCTCCCCTTGTGTCGAATCAATAAATTTGGGTTGAATACTCTACCCTCGAAAACTGTTGCGATACCCTATACTTGTGGGTTATCAAGACTATTTTCTGGCGCCGTTGCCGGGGAGCATAGCTCTATTCCTTGAGTCACTTGGGATTTATATCTTCTGGCCACTATGAAGAACTTGAAAGACGAGAAAACTAAAATTTATCCCTCAACTACGAGGGGAGGTAAGGAACTGCCATCTAGCTGTGCACTTGATTCACCTTCTGTTTTGAGTAAGCTTGCGACACCTAAACCTGCTTCTGCTATTAATTCTGATATGTCGCATGTTATTGATAATGCCACTTCTTCTATGCTTGATACTACTGTGCCACTTGGTGAATTTCTTGATGAACAACTTGCTAGGGCTAGAGAGAATGAAATTATTGAAACTGATAATATTGATGAAAGTGATGATGAAGATTCTCCCCCTAAATATGAATTGCCTGTTGTGCCTGAGGGCTATGTTATGGATGAAGAAACTGCTAGAGACTTTCTTGCTTGCAATGATAGAAGTGATCTTAAGAAATTATTAGCTAAGCTTAAACAAAAAACTTTGAATGCTAGAATGAAATATGATCCTGCTTATGCTACTTCACCTATCTTTGTTACTGATAAGGATTATGAATTCTCTATTGATCCTGATAATATTACTTTGGTTGAATCTGATCCTTTCTATGGCTATGAATCTGAAACTGTTGTGGCACATCTGAATAAATTAAATGATATAGCCACCATATTCACTAATGATGAGAAAACTCGCTACTACTATATCCTTAAAATATTTCCGTTCTCATTAGAGGGTGATGCTAAGATATGGTTTAATTCTCTTGATCCTGGTTGTGTGCATAGCCCCCAGGATATGATTTATTACTTCTCTGCTAAATATTTCCCTGCTCATAAGAAACAAGCTGCTTTAAGGGAAATATATAATTTTGTGCAAATTGAAGAAGAGAGTCTCCCACAAGCTTGGGGGAGGCTTCTCCAATTACTTAATGCTTTGCCTGATCATCCTCTCAAGAAAAATGAAATACTTGATATCTTTTATAATGGACTAACCGATGCTTCCAGAGACCACCTGGATAGTTGTGCTGGTTGTGTTTTCAGGGAAAGAACACCAGATGAAGTTGAAATTCTATTGAATAATATGTTGACCAATGAAAATAATCGGACACTTCCTGAACCAACTCCTAAGCCAACTCCGGAGAAAAGGGGTATACTATTTCTAAGTCCAGAAGATATGCAAGAGGCAAAGAAATCTATGAAGGAAAAAGGTATAAAAGCTGAAGATGTTAAGAATTTACCTCCTATTAAAGAAATACATGGTCTTAATTTACCGCCTGTTGAAGAAATATATGATCTTAATTCATCACCTATTGAAGAAACACATGGTCTTGATAACCCGACACAGGTAGTAAAGGTAAATTCTCTCTATAGATATGATAAAGCTGAAATCCCTCCTACTAGGTTTGCTAGCCAATGTTTGGATGAGTTTGATAACTTTATGGTTAAGCAAGAAGATTTTAATGCTTATTTTGGTAGACAATTAAAACAAAATGCTTATATGATTGAACACTTGGGTGATTATATGTCTAGAGTTAAAGGTGAACTTAAACTCATTAGTAAACATGCTTCTATGGTTACCACTCAAGTAGAACAAGTACTTAAAGCTCAGAATGATTTGCTCAATGAATTGAATAGTAAGAATAATAACTTTGTTGTTAGAGTGGCTACTAGAACTGGTAGAATGACTCAGGAACCTTTGTATCCTGAAGGCCATCCTAAGAGAATTGAGCAGGATTCTCAAAGAAATAATTTAGATGCACCTAGTCGTTCTAAAAGGAAGAAAAAGAAAAATGATAGGACTTTGCATGCTTCTAGTGAACCTGTTGTTGACACACCTGAGAATCCCAATGATATTTCTATTTCTGATGCTGAAACACAATCTGGTAATGAACATGAACCTAGCGATAATGTTAATGATGATGTTCATGTTGATGCTCAACCTAGCAATGACAATGATGTAGAAATTGAACCTGCTGTTGATCTTGATAACCCACAATCAAAGAATCAACGTTATGATAAGAGAGACTTTGTCGCTAGGAAGCACGGTAAAGAAAGAGAACCATGGGTTCAGAAACCCATGCATTTTCCTCCCAAACCATCCAAGAAAAAGGATGATGAGGATTTTGAGCGCTTTGCTGAAATGATTAGACCTATCTTTTTGCGTATGCGATTAACTGATATGCTCAAAATGAATCCTTATGCTAAGTATATGAAGGAAATTGTTACTAATAAAAGAAAGATATCGGAAGCTGAAATTTCCACCATGCTTGCTAATTATACTTTTAAGGGTGGAATATCTAAGAAACTTGGAGATCCAGGAGTACCCACTATACCATGCTCCATTAAAAGAAATTATGTTAGAACTGCTTTATGTGATCTTGGAGCCGGTGTTAGTGTTATGCCTCTCTCTTTATACCGTAGACTTGATTTGAATAAGTTGACACCTACTAAAATATCTTTGCAGATGGCTGATAAATCAACTGCTATACCTGTCGGTATTTGTGAGGATGTGCCTGTTGTGGTTGCAAACGTTACTATTTTAACGGACTTTGTTATTCTTGATATTCCCGAGGACGATAGTATGTCTATTATTCTTGGAAGACCCTTTTTGAATACTGCAGGGGCTGTTATTGATTGCAACAAAGGGAATGTCACTTTTCATGTCAATGGTAATGAGCATACGGTACACTTTCCGAGGAAACAACCTCAAGTCCACAGTATCAACTCTATTGGAAAAATTCCATCGATTATTTTTGGAGGTTTTGAATTTCCTCTTCCTACTGCCAAGAAGAAATATGATATTCTTATTATTGGGGATGTGCATATCCCCGTTGAGGTAACCTAGTGTTATTCGAAATTTCTCCGGTTCATGTTATTCGGAATGAGTTTGTTAACAAGAGTTGATCAACCTTGTTAGTGGATTCCTTTTGATGAGCATGAGATGGATGAAGTTAGAAAGCACAACCTTCTGTACCCTTTTTTTTACTTTCTGTTATTTAGTTGAAATAAAGTAAAAATAGTATTTTTTTGTCTGTTTTATGAATTATCCATGCAATATAAAAATACCCCAAAAATAAAAGTTCTCCAAATGCCCTGCCAATTTAATATGATTTTTTCTGGAATATTTGAGAATATTTGGCACTGAGAACACATCAGGGGGAGCTGGCACCTGGCCACGAGGGTCCAGGGCGCGCCCCCTGCCTCGTGGGCCCATGGTGGCTCCCCTCCACTTATTCCTGCACCCACACACTTCTTCTTCCTCCCAAAAAATCACCAACCAGCTCAAGCACGAGTTCTAGCTCATTTTGCTGCGATTTTCGATCTCCTTGCTCAAAGCACCTCTCACAAAACTGCTTTGGCAGATTGTTCCTTGGTATCTGACTCCTCCATTGGTCCAATTAGTTTTTGTTCTAGTGCTTTATTCATTGCAAATTTTTGCTGCCTAGGTGACCATGTTCTTGAGCTTGCATCTCAAATTTATATGGTTCCAAGTAGTTCTAATGCATGATATAGGCTCTAGGCACTTGTAGGAGTAGTTGCTATCAATTTTGTTGAGCTTGGTTCACTTTTATTTGAAGTTACGTAAAATTTCAGAAATTTTTCAGAGGAAGAAATATGTTTAGGAAAATGTACCAAGGTGGTTCTTCAAGGAAGCAAGGACCCAGGCTTGCAATGCGCGATGCTGACGATGAACCACCAAGGGACGCTCAAGTGCGGGCTTGTGAATGGCCTTCAGAGGACTTCATGGATCAAGCAGGAATCAAGGAAGAATTTAACGCACATGTGCGTAACGCCGATCTTGTGAGCTTCGAGGCAGATAAGTGCCGTCAGTACTACTATCTCACTAATTCCTTTGTGGGGAGGTTTGAATTTTCATCGTCACGCAATTCTCAAACTGTCATGTTTGATCTTTATGAAAATTCTTATACTATGGAGTTAGAGGATTTTACCACTGCTTGCAAACTTCCACAATGGGGTAGTACTAGTGAACCTCGCAAATCTGAATTTAGAGATTTTCTTGCTAGTATAACTGTGGGGGAATCTAGAGACATAGCACAAGCTACCATAGGGAGCACTCATTTTCCTGCTATACATTATTTTGCTCTCTTCATAGGTAGGTGCATAAATGGTAAGGATGAAGCATGTCACATGTGTGTCTCCGACCTCAGTGTCCTTAGGAGTGCTGTGTTAAGAGATAAACATTATCATTTGGGAGCCATTGTTGCACGTAGGTTACATAATAATGGATTTAATGGAGATTTCTTTGGTGGAATTTATGCAACTCGTTTAGCTAATTTTCTTGGTGTAACCATACGTGAGGATGATATTGAGTTGCCTCCTGCTTATTTAGATTATGAGGCTATGGTTCGTCATCGTTTTGTTGAGAGGAACGACCAGTTCCTCCAGCACCGACTAATCTTTGACAGACGACACACCTATCACGTCGCTCTCCCTGCTTCTACCTTCTTTGACTTTCAGGCAAAGGGGAGATATTTCATAACCAGGGAGGAGGCGAACGAGTATGAGAGGAGGGCTGAGATAGCTCGCCTCCAAGCTGCAGCCCACAATGCAATGACTGCTGCATCTCAGTACGACCCCAACTACAACTTTGGATATCCGCCAGGCCAGCCGTGGCAATAGACCAACTTAGGCCAAAAGCCTAAGCTTGGGGGAGTACGTATTTCTCACCGACATTACATTTATGTTTACACACTCATTGCTAGATGTCGGTGCTCATACTCTTTCACTGAATATCCATGCTATTTTTTTCCTTTTTATGCTTTCTTCTTGTGTGTTTGATAAACCTTAAGAAAACCAAAACAAAAAATTAGTTGTAGCTTTTAGCTAGTTTACTTTTCTTGCTGTAGTAGTAATAATTAAAAGAAAACCCAAAAAGATTTCCCATTCTCCTTTTGCTTGTTGGGAGCTTTCCCGTATAAATAATTTTATTTCTTTTCTTTTCTTTGAGGGTCGATAGGAGAAGACCATAATGAAATTGTTAAAGTGGCTCTTATATGCATGATTGTTGATCTAACCAAGAGCCCATATTGCCTTGTCTTCTCCTGTTTATTGAATGCCTGCAGATTCCAGCCTAGTCCAATGCACGTGCATTATTATTATTCACATCGTTCGGTCATGCAAGTGAAAGGCAATTATGACGATATATGATGGACTGATTGAGATGAGAGAAGCTGGTATGAACTTGACCTCTCTTGTTTTTGTAAATATGATTAGTTCATCGTTCCTGATTCAGCCTATTATGAATAAACATGTTTGCAATGACAATTAGAGATTATAGTTGCTTATGCCATGCTTAATTAGCTAGGAGTTTATAATGGTTTACCTTGCGTGCCAACATGCTATTAAAATGGTTGTGATGTGGTATGATAGGGTGGTATCCTCCTTTGAATGATTCGAGTGACTTGATTTGGCACATGTTCACACATGTAGTTGAAACAAAATCAACATAGCCTCCACGATATTTATGTTCATGGTGGATTATATCCTACTCATGCTTGCACGCAATGTTTATTAATTTTAATGCATGTTCATGACTGGTGTCGCTCTCTAGTTGGTCGCTTCCTAGTCTTTTGCTAGCCTTCACTTGTACTAAGCGGGAATAATGCTTGTGCATCCAATCCCTTAAACCCCAAAGTTATTCCATATGAGTCCACCATACCTTCCTATATGCGGTATCTACCTGCCGTTCCAAGTAAATTTGTATGTGCCAAACTCTAAACCTTCAAATGAAATTATGTTTTGTATGCTCGAATAGCTCATGTATCAACTAGGGCTATCCGTATCTTCCATGTTAGGCGGGTTATTCTCAAGAGGAGTGGACTCCGCTCATCACTCACGAGAAAATGGCTGGTCACCGGGATGCCCAGTCCCATGCTTTATGCAAACCAAATCAAAATAATTGCAAACAAAACTCCCCCGGGACTATTGTTAGTTGGAGGAACTCGTTGTTTCGAGCAAGCCATGGATTGATGCTTGTTGGTGGAGGGGGAGTATAAACTTTACCATTCTGTTTGGGAACCGCCTATAATGTGTGTAGCATGGAAGATATCGCCATCTCTCGGTTGTTATGTTGACAATGAAAGTATGCCGCTCAAAATATTATTTATCTCTGCTTTAAAACCGAGCCCTGGCACCTCTACAAATCCCTGCTTCCCTCTGCGAAGGGCCTATCTATTTACTTTTATGTTGAGTCATCACCCTCTTATTAAAAAGCACCAGCTGGAGAGCACCGCTGTCATTTGCATCCATTACTATTAATTTATATTGTGTATGACTATGATTGGATCTCTTTTACCATGAATTACAATGTCTAGTCAGTCCTTGATATTTAAAGGTGCTCTGCATTTATGTTTTGCGGTCTCAGAAAGGGCTAGCGAGATACCATCTTGTTATATCATATCATGATTGTTTTGAGAAAGTGTTGTCATCCGAGATTTATTATTATTGCTCGCTAGTTGATTATGCCATTGATATGAGTAAGCATGAGGCCTAAATGTTATTGTGAATATGGTTAGTTCATAATCTTTGCTGAAAACTTGAATGCTGGCTTTACATATTTACAACAACAAGAGCAAACAGAGTTTGTAAAAGTTTTTCTTTATCACTTTCAGTTTATCAACTGAATTGCTTGAGGACAAGCAAAGGTTTAAGCTTGGGGGAGTTGATACGTCTCCGTCGTATCTACTTTTCCAAACACTTTTGCCCTTGTTTTGGACTCTAACTTGCATGATTTGAATGGAACTAACCCGGACTAACGCTGTTTTCAGCAGAATTGCCATGGTGTTATTTTTGTGCAGAAACAAAAGTTCTCGGAATGACCTGAAAATCAACAGAGATTATTTTTGGAAAATATAAAAAATACTGGCGAAAGAATCAAGGCCAGGGGGCCCACACCCTTTCCACGAGGGTGGGGGGCGTGCCCCCTGCCTCGTGGGCCTCCTGGTGCTCCACCGACCTCAACTCCAACTCTATATATTCGTGTTTGGGGAGAAAAAAATCAGAGAGAAGGATTCATCGCGTTTTACGACACGGAACCGCCGCCAAGCCCTAATCTCTCTCGGGAGGGCTGATCTGGAGTCCGTTCGGGGCTCCGGAGAGGGGAATCCGTCACCATCATCATCATCAACCATCCTCCATCACCAATTTCATGATGCTCACCACCGTGCGTGAGTAATTCCATCGTAGGCTTGCTGGACGGTGATGGGTTGGATGAGATTTATCATGTAATCGAGTTAGATTTGTTAGGGTTTGATCCCTAGTATCCAGTATGTTCTGAGATTGATGTTGCTATAACTTTGCTATGCTTAATGCTTGTCACTAGGGCCCGAGTGCCATGATTTCAGATCTGAACCTATTATGTTTTCATGAATATATGTGAGTTCTTGATCCTATCTTGCAAGTCTATAGTCACCTACTATGTTTTATGATCCGGCAACCCCGAAGTGACAATAATCGGGACCACTCCCGGTGATGACCGTAGTTTGAGGAGTTCATGTATTCACTATGTGTTAATGCTTTGGTCCGGTACTCTATTAAAAGGAGGCCTTAATATCCCTTAGTTTCCACTAGGACCCCGCTGCCACGGGAGGGTAGGACAAAAGATGTCATGCAAGTTCTTTTCCATAAGCACGTATTACTATATTCGGAATACATGCCTACATTACATTGATGAATTGGAGCTAGTTCTGTGTCACCCTATGTTATGATTGTTACATGATGAACCGCATCCGGCATAATTCTCCATCACCGGTCCAATGCCTACGAGCTTTTCACATATTGTTCTTCGCTTATTTACTTTTCCGTTGTCACTGTTACAATCACTACAAAACCCAAAAATATTACTTTTGCTACTGTTACCGTTACTATCATACTACTTTGTTACTAAATACTTTGCTGCAGATACTAAGTTATCCAGGTGTGGTTGAATTGACAACTCAACTGCTAATACTTGAGAATATTCTTCGGCTCCCCTTGTGTCGAATCAATAAATTTGGGTTGAATACTCTACCCTCGAAAACTGTTGCGATCCCCTATACTTGTGGGTTATCACTCGTGAAGATGTTGATGGATTGACCCCCTTCCGATGAGAGGATCGTTGGTGATGACGGTGGCGATGATTTCCCCCTCCTGGAGGGAAGTTTCCCCGGCAGAACAGCTCTGCCGGAGCCCTAGATTGGTTCCGCCAAGGTTCCGCCTCGTGGCGGCGGAGTTTCTTCCCGAAAGCTTGCTTATGATTTTTTCTCGGACGAAAGACTTCATATAGCAGAAGATGGGCACCGGAGGCCTGCCAGGGGGCCCACGTGTCGGTGTACAAAAAGAGGGGTGCGGTTTTGTACCCCTATACCTGTGCACGGGCAGTCGGAGCCGCGCCTACGGTCACGCCAAGCAGAACAGCGGAAGTAAGCCAAGGTAAGACCAAAGCCCAAGATAATAAGAGCAACGCCACGGCCAAGACCACAAAGAGCAGAGGGACGAAGCAGGTTCCCCCGGCAAGACCCTTGCCGGGGCAGCCTCAGCAGCCCCGGCAAGATCCTTGCCGGGACAGCTCGCCCTGCACCAACAAAGCGGGCCACCCTTGAGCCCACGGTCTCCAACGTCACGTTGGGCCAGGGCTCGGGAGGCACCTCCGTGGTGGCATGCAGATATTTGTGAAGACATATTCAGGATCAGATGAGGATTAGAAGACGACGATCCTCGGCAAGATCCTTGCCAAGGAAGGCCACCAGACCCCCGGCAAGGCCCTTGCCGGGGACGACAGCGCGCCACGGCAAGACCCTTGCCGGGCCACACGGCAAGACCCTTGCCGGGCCACCCGGCAAGGCCCTCACCAAGGACGCCAGCAGGGCCACCACCAGGCCCACGCCAACCAAGCTTCCACCGCCGTTCACATGCAGCTGCCAACCCAACCAGCTGGGCGGGCACCTGCGTGGCAACATGCCGCTCCCAGGCCAACTCATCGAGCGCCTGCGTGGCGACATGCAGATCTTCGTGAAGGCTCCGCCACTGCGCCACCTCAGCTGCCTGCCTGCCTACATGGCACCACGCGCCTCACTGGCCAGGGCGCGTGTCAAAGCAAGGAGGAGCGGCGACGGACGGGACGGGCCTCGCCCCCGTCCCCAATAAAGCAAGGGGACACCTAAGCTACGCATTAAATGCGTCTTGTCCTGTAATATGAGCGATAAGCTCAGGGCACTGTACGCCTTTCCACCTCCTGTGTGCCATTGTGGCAGCCCCTTCCGACTATAAAAGGAGGCCCATGGCATACTGGAGAAGGATTCGGCTCTTTCGAACCACGCACTGACCACAGCTAGTTCGAGAGCTCAAGAACTCTCTGAAATACACCCACCAAAGCAGGACTAGGGTTTTACGCATCCTCGCGGCCCGAACCTGGGTAAACGATCCTTGTGCTGTCTACTAGCCCTGCTCTTCTCGCAACCCCGCGCCCCGGCAACCGTAGTAGGGATTCTTGTGATCCCATAGGTGTCGTTCCACACCGACACCACGAGGCAGGGGCGCGCGCCCAGGGGGGTAGGGCGTGCCCCCCACCCTCGTGGCCAGGGTGTGGGCCCCTCTGGTGGATTCTTTCGCCAGTATTTTTTATTAATTTCAAAAATGACTTCTGTGAAGTTTCAGGACTTTTGGAGCTGTGCAGAATAGGTCTCTAATATTTGCTCCTTTTCCAGCCCAGAATTCCAGCTGCCGACATTCTCCCTCTTCATGTAAACCATGTAAAATAAGAGAGAATAGGCATGAGTATTGTGACATAACGTGTAATAACAGCCCATAATGCAATAAATATTGATATAAAAGCATGATGCAAAATGGACGTATCAATCGTGCAGTGTTCTTTCCCAGTGACAGAAGGGGCAGCAAGACATGTATTGATCGTTGCTATTAAGGATAACAAGATGGGGTCTATTCCTACATGAATAGACCTTGTCTACATCATGTCATCGTTCTTATTGCATTACTTCGTTTCTCCATGAACTTAATACACTAGATGCATGCTGGATAGCGGTTGATGTGTGGAGTAATAGTAGTAGATGCAGGCAGGACTCGGTCTACTTATCTTGGACGTGATGCCTATGTAATGATCATTGCCTGGATATCGTCATAATTATTTTAAGTTCTATCAATTGCCCAGCTGTAATTTGTTTACCCGCCATATGCTATTTTCTTGAGAGAAGTCACTAGTAAAATCTACGGCCCCCGAGTCTATTCTTTAGTATATTTGGATCGAGATCTATTTTTATTTGCTTTTTTTCCAGATCTATTATTCTAAAACCCAAAACTACCTTGCTGCACTTTTTATTTATTTATTTTATTTTGTTTCATTGAGAGATCTATTTATCCAAATTCATACAAACCAATCTATCTTTTACACGAGAGGGGTTGGCAACCCCTCTTACGCGTGGGTTGCAAGTATTTGTTCTTTGTGTGCAGGTAGCATTTACATAGTGTTGCTTGGTTCTCCTACTGGTTCGATAACCTTGGTTTCATCACTTAGGGAAATACCTACCATAGCTGTGTTGCGTCATCCCTTGCACTTCGGGGAAAAACTGACGCGGACATGAGCCATCAGTTGGCGGAACCATCTCATTAATGAGATCACTTTGTAGTAATTAATTTTATTAATTTGTAGTAGGAAAAACCCCAACTTTTATGCAAAAACTCAGACATAGAGCCTCCACGGCTATATTGCATATAGTGATAGAGTTATTTTCATCTGCTTCCATCTGTGATCTTGCCGGTACATTCAATGGACTGACCTACACCGCTGCAACTTATCATGTTGCAGGATTTCTACGATGAGTTAGAGTTACATTGTGGTTACGATCTACACTCAACATGCCGTTGGTGTTGATGGGACTCCACACCCTTATGTTTGTTTTCTGCTGTGTTATATGAGGTATACTCTGGATCTACGTTATTCTTTTTAACATGTGATGTTATGGTATTTCATTGATATACTGTGTGTGCTAGCAATTGACCCAGGGATAGCACAAAAAGCACAGAGGCACCGATCCATTTGGGTCAGGTCGCTACATACAGATCAAACGAAGGAGAAGTTTTGTGCTAATAAGATCGAAGACTACTATTGCAACACGGTGAATGTCCCATCCAACTGCACTCAAGGCCCACTTGGACACTGGTTGGATGTGGTCCAAGAGACATGCAATCGATGGTCTGGTTGTGTTGATCAAGTGAACACTTTTCCATCGAGTAAGGTGAAATTACGAATTATGGCCCTCTCATTCAGTAGCTATACAAGCAATGCAATAAAAAGGGTGGCGGTAGGGCCTTCACATTGCACCATTGCTACAAATAACTATTTGGCAATCAAAAGTGGATCCGGAGGAACTTGAGAACGAGACCAAAGAGAATGAGGATTAACATATCCATTGAATTCGATGACGAGGAGGATGAAAATCCAAAGAAAAGGCTGGATGGTGCAATGATTACAAAAGAGAGAAAGAAGGTGTCGGCCCTACAAAGAGGAGCTTTGTGCAATGATCGAAACCAATAATGCTTTGGCAGTCCTACAGAAAGAAGAGAAGGCGACAAGGTGGAATGAGCTCAAGTTTATGGAGGATGAGAAGTGGACAGAAAAGTTGGTGGCACAAGCAAAGATGGTAAAAGAGGAGGAGCATAAGCTTGCACTTGAGGAGGAGAGGCTTGCAAAAGAGAAGAAGGTCAACGAGAATGCTATCATGTTCATGGACCCGAGCACAATGGATGCCATGGCAAGGAAGTGTTGGGAGCTCGCTCATGAGGAGATCTTAGCTCAAAAGGAGATCGGCCGTGGTGGTGGTGGTACCCGTGGGGGTTATGGTGCTAGACATGGAGGATATGGTGGTGGCCACGATGGTGATGGTGATGGACATGGAGGAGATGGTGGTGGTCGTGGGGTGATGGTGGTGGCGGTGAGCATGAAAGCGCTTGAGTTTGTGTTGTATGCACTATAAAGGGCTCGGTCCACGACATGATACATTCTATGTTATGATTTTTTGGATCAAACTTGATCGATGTGGTGGCTTTCGGATGAACTATGCATGTTTTAATTTGAATTGCTAGATTGCATGAACTATATGCATGTTTATGGTTAATTTATTGTGTATGTTGAGTTTGAACTATTCATATGATTGATGAAATACCGTGCAATTGTTTGAAATGTATGGGCCATCAGATAGATGAATTAGTCAATAAACATTTAGTGCTTGCGCCGCTAAACCACATACCCCCTTCCTTGGCAAGGTTTCCTAAATTAGCTTAGGTCTGGTGCAAGTCTTGTTGAGTATGTCATGTGCTTGCTATAAAAAATTTGCTACAGAGGCCAACTTGTACGATGACGCTTCAAGACGTTACTATGTCGATTACTACAACATCGATGAATAGTGGGAGATGTCGGGTGGTTGCCCGAGACCTTGTGGGGTGGGATCGTTTGTTTTTCCTTTCAGATTCTCTAGGCATTTGCATCTTGTATGTATTCAGACTTAATTTCCTCGCTTTCCACTATGTAATGGATGTTATGTAAGCCACGTGGCTTTTTGGATGTAATAATTTGGATCTTCCTACTTATCTATATTTTTCTTCCTCATAGATGATTTTATAATGATTACCAACAATCTAATACCATGTACCGTTTAACCATGTGTGCATGGTTGAAGTTATATGATACAGACAGGTGTGAGATGCGCCTCTATTCTAGGATTGGCAGCAACACGCTAAATTGGAATAGTTTTGCATCTGGGGCCTTACATGGTGTCCCTTCTAAAATATGGGGAAGATGCCATCCTTTTCATGGAACATTATTTAGAAAAATTTGCAAGTATGAAGCTTATGTTTGTTCTTTTTCAACAAGTCACAAATGAGTCGTGATTTTCGACAAAGTTGAGTCATGTGCATGCATGTCTTTTTTATGGATTTTTTTGATGTCTGGACATAATTTTTAAAATATCACTCATTTACCCGACTATAATACCACTTGTTAGAATAGCAAGCACACTGTGATCTATTGAGGAACAGAAAGCAACCACATGATTTGTGAACCGGTTCGACAAACAAGCATGACTATGGTGCTCCCAATCCACATTGCTACCACCACAAAACTTGGCCACCGAGCATCGGCTCCCCATTGACTGCTTTGGTGATTAGTTCAGGAAGGTCCCCTGCAATAGAATCATGGCGGGGTTTAGAGAGATGGCCAGGGGCGACAAGGCGAGAATGATAGCGTCGCCGACCACGGTTGGCAGGTACATGCGGTTGGTTGGTGGTACATACAAGGGTGTCGTTCGTTAGAGGAGGAACAAGCAGGAGGAGGAAGATGTCCCATCCGTTAGATTTCAACTCAAAAGCGAAGAAAATCGACTGAAATTTCGGCACAAATAGGCGACCCCGTATTAAACACTAGAGATTTGATTGAAGATACTTGAGATGTTGGACACACACATATACTCTGATGATCTTATGCCACCAGAGAACTAATGGAAGCTAAGTACACAAACTTGGATAAGCAAAACAGAGATACAAAGAAAGAAAAGAGAAGATACAGCCTCGGATGAAATCATCGGGCCTGACTATTTGCGTACCCACAAATGAGTACCTACATCAACCTCGCAAGATTTTAGAACTGCTGCCACGAAGTGTAGGTGCCACCGAACCACCAGTTGTACGGCACAACATTGTTAGCCGTGACGACCCGGCCGTCATCGGTCTGTACCTTGAAGGACAGGCTCTGGCCGTTGAGGTAAGCATTGCTCTGCCAGCTGGCACCCCAGTTCCTGCTCATTATCATCCAGTCAGTCTTGGACCCCTTGATCCACATTTGGGACACCACGCCGCTGCCGCCGACATTTGCCACCGTCACCAGCTCAAAGTAGTCGTTCCCATTGATGGTGAACCTCATGCCCCCACTCCTCTGGCATGGAACCCTCCTATAGTTGACGGGGACAATGCCGGCTTGGTAGACGGCGATGGTCTCCCATGCGGGCTGTGACATGTCGAAGTGGTGCCGCGGCGGGTTGCACCATCCGCCGTTGTCGCTGGCCAGGGCATAGTTCGGCGGGCAGAAGTTGGTGGCCGTGATGGTGATGGACGTGCCCTGTTTGCACGACTGCGTCTTGCTTGCGTCGCAGGTGATGGTGAAGCACATGCCGCACGACGCGCCGTTATTGAAGAGCGCTGTGCTCAAGGCAGCGGAATTAACCCCGTACCCGGCATTGTACAAGTTCCCGTACCCGCACGCACCACCTGCATTTTTGTGTAAAGTTGCATCCGGTTAGTAAAAGAAGATCCAGAATGTGCGACATCCAAATGATCCATGCAACTCAGCTACAAAAGAAACCTTACCCATGGTGTCCGAAGCGTCGCTGCCACCGTAGAATGTAGCAAATGCAGGCATCCATTGAGCAACGGAGGTCTTGAATGCAAAGGCCAACAAGGTGGTGAGAAGAAGCAGAGAAGGAGTCTCCATTTCAATTTCAGAGTACTCGAGGTTTTTGTCTTGTGCTTTGCAATGGTAATGGCGTCCCTATTTATAGTGTTCAGATCATCAGAGCTTGCGTGTTGGATGCTAATAATTGTAAGCTTGATTGATTATGAAGATTTTCTATGTGATAACTTTTGTTAGGATTGGTCAGCATAGGAATTATTGGGATGAACATGCCTTGATTTGCTCAGGATGGCCGTTGGCTCTTGATGGTCAAGACTTAAGACACGGATACGCGAATTAAACAGCATCATACCCATGTGCCGTTTTTCCGTAGCAAATTATAGGAGGCACTGCTTTGAAGGTCTCTTAGTGGATGGGATGTCTTGTATTGTGACGAAGTATGAATTTCTAGAAGGCCGGCCGGCAACAGACGTATGATCTTTATCAGAAAAACAAAGTAAAAACTGACTTGTGATGTTATTCAGTGAACTTTGTGAAGTGGAATAACGTTGTCCTTTAAACTTTATCAATTCAGTAATGCAAGCGTGACGATTTGTTAGACCGTGAAGCAAAATCATTCTTTTAACGCTACTCAGTTGTTTCCAATAATCAAATGATTTAGTTTGTAACTTAGGAGGATGCGATGGGGATGAATCTCAGATTTCATTTGGAGTTCGAACAATAGAATGAATGTTCAAACTCTGAACTGCTAGCACGCCATTGCTTACACTGCAACCATTTTGGAGTACAATTTGTGAGCATACCTGACAGTCCGACGCTAATCAGTAATCACTAATACTCTCCGTGTGTGAACGCTATTGTAGCATGTCAGGTACATATGGATTGATCGTGCAGACAATCCATAGTCAACCACATAACCACCGCGCCCTTCAGTTAGAACATGCATCTCAGCCTAACAAAGTCTTGGGTAATCATTTTTTTAGCCCAAAAGTCTTGGGTAATCATGTGCGGGTACATTTTAATCCACCGATAACCAATCAGGCATGTGATAATTTGCACTTGCTTAATCCAGAAAAATTACGCACATGGGTCCGCCAATATGGCAATAACACAAGTACACACCTAGTGAGGATTTTTGGCTCCCGAGCTCCATGGAGATCATATTTCTGAACAATCAAAAATCTTATTTTCAAGTTTCAGAATTCTGAAAGAAACACACGTACATAAGGATGTATACTGCATTGGTGTAAATTTTCATGATGAAAATACGTTTTTTATGAGCTACGCAAAAAAATGATGAACTTTTATTGTGAACAGTATATGTGCTAGAAATACAGGATTTCTCTATGGGTCCACTTATTCTTTTTTTTTCAAAATTTGGATTTAATAAACTCTTTTTACAAAGGAAATCCTAAAAAAGTATTTTTAGATCAAGTAAAAAATACAGTTGGTCATATAATGGTGGTTATATAGATATTTTCTATACTAGGGTCTTTACCCTCGGTATAAGAGGGTTAACCGAACTAACGGAGTTTTTTTGTTTTAGTATATCTCGGACATAAACATATTGCATCAGTAAACTTGACAAATATTTAGTATGCATTCCTATGTGTATGTGTATTTATTTTCAGATTATTTTTTAAATTTGAAATTTTGGTTTCTTAAATTCTGCCTCCATGGAGCTCGGGATCCATTAGCAATTTTTGGTACACACAATGCTAAGGAATTATGTTATGAGCGTGTTCAAATTGCAGGCATGTGTCTGTGGTAATCTGGCAGGAATGTTACCACGGTATTGGTGGAGCGTAGAGAATAACGAAAAAAAATATAACTTGGTTTGCTTGGGACAGATGATTCTCCCTAAATCCCGGTGTGCATGGGTTTCAGAGATATAAGGTTATTTTAACCATGCTTTACTGGCTAGGTAGGCATGGAGCCTTATGGACAATCCTGATGGTGCATCAAAATGTTGCATAATGGTGATTTATTCTCAATCACCGACGAGTGGGTTTAATCGACAGGCAAGGATTCATTGTGTTTTATCACTTGCTCCGCACAGTCACCCACTTGCGACACCTAAGGCCCAATAAGACCAAATACTTTTTGGTCGCCGATTTCTCACAGGAGCAGACACCCAATCTATGTAGCAATCTGTGGGGTTGGCATCGAAAGCTGAGGCGGGATTGCCAAAAAATCCAAATGCTAGAAACGTTGAATCTTCAAATATGACGGCCGAAAATGCTAATGGTCTAAGGGGCGGGGAGACTCCCAAAATTTTAGTGTTTCGAAATGTGCTCGATTATTGAAGGCAAAATATTACCGCAAATGGAAACTTGACAGGTATTATTTTTACTGGAAATGTATTTGCGGTTTGGCAGGGTATAGAAGATGGGCCGGAACTATTGAAGAGAGGCCTTGTTTGGCAAGTTCGCATTAGAAAAAGATTAAAGTTTGGCCGGACCGTGGATCCAACATGACACCGTCTCGTCGCCCGGTCGCAATGAAAGGTCATTGTAGGTTCAATATGTTGCATGGAATATTGAGGGTCGCCGGCAATTTTATTTGCCACCTGATGTTGAATCAAAGAACAACGCAAGGGGATACAATGATTTTACAGCTTTTCCCTTACAAGCGTGGTAGATTCTCGATGACCATGCATGACACGGTTATATTCTGGACCCCAATATATATTTCTCTATATTTTCCTTTCAGTTTCAACAGGGACAGAACAATAATGTTCTTACGTTATCCTATTCATACTCTGAACAATATTGATCATACAATAAGAATATATGTATTTTTCTCTCCTTTGGATATGTTGCAGTACCCCTATGGCCCTACCCTTCATAATCCCACCACCATTGCTAGAAAAAGGGAAGTATGATTGGTTCCTCACTCGATTAGATGACAACAGAAAACTAATGATTATTTGCGCATATGAGCCGCCAATGTTATATTGTAAAAAACCCACTCCGTAAAAGCAACGTGAAATACATGACTATCCGAGAAATGACCGTCACATATTTGAGCAGGATCCCGACTTGTTGGGGACCTTCGGGATTTTTAGATTGGAGGCCTGTAAATAGGCACACTTCAATCTCTCTGTTTCTCTAACTCAATTATCCGATTAACCATAATATCACCCATTGCAAGGATCCTGATGGGAGAGGGGCTCTATTTGCTAGGGACAATTGTGTGTACACGACGAACCCTTGGTTTATGTAATCACCAGTCCCTGATTATCGACAACACAACTTCAGTCGAAAGAAGGTGAAAATGTAAAAGACATCAGGATTAATATTAGGCAATGATGTGGTTCAAGCCTTCAAGTTGATACATAATGAGCTGTAGACTCGGCGATGGATCATGTGTTGTAGATACATGTCTTATTTGTATGGTTGCTAAACTAGTAGATTTTGAAGGATAAACATCATGGTGTGGTTGAACAACTAGCAGACTTTGATGCTTGGTGTATAAGTTGTTAAACTTCCTTATGAACTTTCATGTCTCGTGGTTAACGTCAGTAGTAGTCACTAGCCAGTGTGCATTTGTTTCGAACTGCGTTGTATGGGTTAAATGTGGGCATTACCATTCTCCAATGTATACAATCGTGGTGAGGTTTAAAGAGATGGGCAGGGGTGGCAAGGCGTGCACGATAGTGCCGCCGGCCACGGTTGATAGGTACATGTGGTTGGTTGGCGGTATATACAAGTATGCCATTGGTTATAGGAGGAAGATGTCCTAGCCGTTGGATTTCAACCCAAAAGAAAAGAAAACCAACTGAAATTTAGGCACAAATAGGCGACCCCGGATTAAACACTAAAGATTTGATTGAAAATAAATTACTCTTGAGATGTTGGGCACACACATATAATCTGATGATCTTATGCCACAAAAGAATTAATGGAAGCTAAGTACACAAATTTGGATAAGCAAAACAGAGATACAAAGAAAGAAAAGAGAAGATACAGCCTCGGATGAAATCATCGGGCCTGACTATTTGAGTACCCACGGATGAGTACCTACATCAACCTCGCAAGATATTAGAACTGTTGCCACGAAGTGTAGGTCCCACTGAACCACCAGTTGTACGGCGCAACATTGTCGGCCGTCACGACCCGGCCGTCGTCGGTCTGTACCTTGAAGGTCAGGCTCTGGCCGTTGAGGTAAGCATTGCTCTGCCAGCTGGCACCCCAGTTCCTGCTCATTACCATCCAGTCAGTCTTGGACCCCTTGATCCACATTTGGGACACCACGCCGCTGCCGCCGACATTTGCCACCGTCACGAGCTCAAAGTAGTTGTTCCCATTGATGGTGAACCTCATGCCCCCACTCCTCTGGCATGGAACCCTCCTATAGTTGACGGGCACAATGCCGGCTTGGTAGACGGCGATGGTCTCCCACACAGGCTGCGACATGTCAAAGTGCTGTCGCGGTGGGTTGCACCATCCACCATTGTCGCTGGCCAGGGCATAGTTGGGCGGGCAGAAGTTGGTGGCCGTGATGGTGATAGACGTGCCCTGTTTGCACGACTGTGTCTTGCTTGCGTCACAGGTGATGGTGAAGCACATGCCGCAAGAGGCGCCATTGTTGAAGAGCGCTGTGCTCAAAGCAGCTGAATTAACCCCGTACCCAGCATTGTACAAGTTCCCGTACCCGCACGCACCACCTGCATTTTTGTGTAAGTTGCATCCGCTTAGTAAAAGAAGATCCAGGATGTGTGACAACCAAATAATGCATGCAACTCAGCTGCAAAGGAAACTTTACCCATGGTGTCCGAAGCGTCGCTGCCACCGTAGAATGTTGCAAATGCAGGCGTCCATTGAGCAACGGAGGCCTTGAATGCAAAGGCCAACAAGGTGGTGGAAAGAAGCAGAGAAGGACTCTCCATTTCAATTTCAGAGTACGCCTACTAGCAAGTAATGTAGCAAGGTAGCCAAGTCCTCAAGGTTTTTGTCTTGTGCTTTGCAATGGTAATGGCGTCCCTATTTATAGTATTCAGATCATCAGAGCTTGCGTGTTGGTTGCTAATAATTGTAAGCTTAATTGATTATGGAGATTTTCTATGTGATGAGTTTTGTTAGGATTGATCAGCATAACCATTATTGAGATGAACATGCCTTGATTTGCTTATTAGGATGGCGTTGGCTCTTGACGGTTAAGACTTACACGGGTACGCGGATTAAACAGCATCATACCCATGTGCCGTTTTCCCTAGCAAATTGCAGGAGGCATTGCTTTCAAGTTCTCTTAGTGGATGGGGTCTTGTATTCCGGCGAAGCATGAACTTCTAGTAGGCCGGCCGGCCGGCAGACAGGATCTTTATCGGAAAACAAGAAGTAAAGACAGACTTGTGATGTTATTCAGTTGTGCCGATGAAATGGCAAGATATCTGAACTTGTGAAGAGGATTGTGACCTTGTCCTTTCAAGTTTATCATAATTCAACTATACCAGCGTGACGATCTGTTTGGCAGTGAACGAAAATCATTTCTTTAACACTATTCAGTTTTTCCGATTGATCAATCCTCGTTGGAGTTATAACACTAGAAAATGTTCAATCTCTGAACTGCTAGCACGTCATTGCTTACACTGCAACCATTTTGGAGTACATCATGTGTGAACGCTATTGTAGCATGTCAGTTGTACATAGGTAGATTAATCGTGTAGACAATACATAGTCAACCCCATAACTACCGTGCCCTTCAGTTAGAACATACATGCATGTCAGCCTAACAAAGTCTTGGGTAATCATGCGCAAGTACTCCCTCCGTCTAGATGTATAAGTCACCTTACGAAAATCAAATAATCCCAAAACACTTATGCACGATACATTAACTCTTTCCTTGTTTCTTATTTCATGACTTATCAACCAATAAGATATGTGGGCCATACATGCTTTGAATGACTTGAGACTACCAAACATGACATGCGGTGGTTAGTTCATTGCATGAGCAAAAAAACATTAAGTTCTCTCAATCCCCCCCCCCCCCCCCCCCCCGCGCCTTGGTTGCGGTGCACAATCTAAGATGACTTATACACCTAGACGGAGGGAGTACATTTTAATTCACCGGTCAATCATGCATGTCATAATTTGGACCTGCTTAATCCAGAAAAATAATGCACCTGCTAAGTTAAATCTGAAAAAAATACTCACTGTATACTGCATTGGTGTAAATTTTCATGACGAAAATACATTTTTTAAGTGTGGTACACAAAACAAATCACGGACTATTATAATGAACAGTAAATATGATAGACACGTGGTTATTATTTTTGCAGCTCACATAAAACTTATTCACCGAATGAAAAAACACCCAAGCCCCCATGTCGTCCGCTCGGGCGACGCGGACGGCGACTAGGGTTCCTCCGCGCGCCGCCTCCCCTCCCACCTCCATCTCTCGCCGCCACCCGAGGAGAACGTCGTCCAAGGTCATGCAAACACCGATGACGGTGGCGGTGGGGCCTCGGTTGCTCTGTCCCGTGAGGACTCTGGAACCACCGGCGACGGCCCTGGATCTGGCAAGGCGACAATGCCTCGGCAGGCGGTGGTCGCGGGTGGTTCTGGCCGGTGCTCTCGACCACTCGGGTGGTGCGACGCCGGTGAGGAGTTGGTTGCGGCGTGGTGCTCCTTCTTCTCGCCAAATTGGAGGTTCGGCCCCCTTCCTTTTTTGACAGTTGAAACAGTAGGGGAGGTCCCTTAGGGCATCTCCAACGACAACCTGTAAATTTCCTCCTGCATCCGTCCGTGGACGCGGGGGGGGGGGGGGGGGGGGAGTCCGCGTACATGACACGGGAGGCCGCCATCGAACCATAGTCGCATACATTTCAAAGTCTTTTTCAACAAATCGGAGGGAACTCGTGCATACATGGTCGGATTTCGTATGAACATGCCGGATTTCATACAAACACGACGGATTTTCATTACATTTTGAACATTTAGAACAAAAAAAGACCCGGTCCTAAACCTATCCTACGGCGGCGGCGCTCGGTGTCCAAGCCGTTGTCATTCTCCATCCGTCATCTTCATGAGCACTGGCGATAAGACCCGTGAAGTGAAGGTGCGGTATCCCGCGAGAAAGAGTAGAACACGGGAGACGGACCGGCCCACGTGGGACATAAGGCCCTACCGCCTCCCGTGGCCTACTCATCCTCAGAGGAGTGTGTGACCTGTCCATCGCCGGTGGACGTGAGGTCCACGATGGAAATGGTGGCGCTGGCGCTGTCGTCGTCCCACCGGGCCGCCTGATAGTTCGTCGGCGACGCGTAGGAGGCGCAGCTGGCGTTGTTCTCCTCCGCGATCGCGTGCATTTGCGCCTCCGCCGCTGTCGCTTCCTGGCAAGCAGTGACTTGAGCGCGGACGGCATCGTAGATGGCACACTGCTCCGCGATGAAGTTGGGTTCGCCGCGGCCATGTCCGCCATGGCCTCCTCGCTACAAATGAGTAGCTACATGTGATTGGCAGCTACATGCGGTTGGTTGGCAATACATACAAGTGTGTCGTTGGTTAGAGGAGGAAGAAGCGGGAGGTGGAAGATGTCATATCCGTTGGATTTCAACCCAAAAGCGAAGAAAATCGACTAAAATTTAGGCACAAAAGGCAACCCTGTATTAAACACTCGAGATTTGATTGAAGATAAATTACTCTTGAGATGTTGAGCGCACACATATAATCTAATGATCTTATGCCACAAGAGAATTAATGGAAACTAAGTACACAAACTTGGACAAGCAAACCAGAGTTACAAAGAAATAAAAGAGGAGATACAGCCTCGGATGAAATCATCGGGCCTAGCTATTTGAGTACCCACAGATGAGTACCTACATCAACCTCGCAAGATGTTAGAACTGCTGCCACGAAGTGTAGGTGCCACCGAACCACCAGTTGTACGGCGCAACATTGTCGGCCATGACGACCCGGCCGTCGTCGGTCTGTACCTTGAAGGAAAGGCTCTGGCCGTTGAGGTAAGCATTGCTCTGCCAGCTGGCACCCCAGTTCCTGCTCATTACCATCCAGTCAGTCTTGGACCCCTTGATCCACATTTGGGACACCACGCCGCTGCCGCCGACATTTGCCACCGTCACGAGCTCAAAGTAGTCGTTCCCGTTGATGGTGAACCTCATGCCCCCACTCCTCTGGCATGGAACCCTCCTGTAGTTGACGGGCACAATGCCGGCTTGGTAGACGGCGATGGTTTCCCACGCGGGCTGCGACATGTCAAAGTGCTGCCGCGGCAGGTTGCACCATCCACCGTTGTCGCTGGCCAGGGCGTAGTTGGGCGGGCAGAAGTTGGTGGCCGTGATGGTGATGGACGTGCCCTGTTTACACGATTGTGTCTTGCTTGCGTCACATGTGATGGTGAAGCACATGCCGCACGACGCGCCGTTGTTGAAGAGCGCCGTGCTCAACGCAACTGAATTAACCCCGTACCCGGCATTGTACAAGTTCCCGTACCCGCACGCACCACCTGCATTTTTGGGTAAGTTGCATCCGCTTAGTAAAAGAAGATCCAGAATGTGTGACATCCAAATAATGCATGCAACTCAGCTGCAAAAGAAACCTTACCCATGGTGTCCGAAGCGTCGCTGCCACCGTAGAATGTAGCAAATGCAGGCGTCCACTGAGCAACGGAGGCCTTGAATGCAAAGGCCAACAAGGTGATGTTAAGAAGCATAGAAGGAGTCTCCGTTTCAATTTCAGAGTACGCCTAGTAAGTAATGTAGCAAGGCAGGCAAGTCTCCGCGGCTACTGGCACAGAGTTAGCCGATGCTTATTCCTCAGATACCGTCATTGTTTCTTCTCCGAGAAAAGAAGTTGACGACCCGTAGGCCTTCCACCTCCACGCGGCATTGCTCCGTCAGGCTTTCGCCCATTGCGGAAAATTCCCCACTGCTGCCTCCCGTAGGAGTCTGGGCCGTGTCTCAGTCCCAGTGTGGCTGATCATCCTCTCGGACCAGCTACTGATCATCGCCTTGGTAAGCTATTACCTCACCAACTAGCTAATCAGACGCGAGCCCCTCCTTGGGCGGATTTCTCCTTTTGCTCCTCAGCCTACGGGGTATTAGCAACCGTTTCCAGTTGTTGTTCCCCTCCCAAGGGCAGGTTCTTACGCGTTACTCACCCGTTCGCCACTGGAAACACCACTTCCCGTTCGACTTGCATGTGTTAAGCATGCCGCCAGCGTTCATCCTGAGCCAGGATCGAACTCTCCATGAGATTCATAGTTGCAGAGGTTTTTGTCTTGTGCTTTGCAATGGTAATGGCGTCCCTATTTATAGTGTTCATATCATCAGAGCTTTTGTGCTGGTTGCTAATAATTGTAAGCTTGATTGATGATGGAGATTTTCTATGTGATGATTTTTGTTAGGATTGGTCAGCATAACAATTATTGGGATGAACATGCCATGATTTGCTCGGGATGGCCGTTGGCTCTTGACAGTTAAGACTTAAGACACATATACGCGGATTAAACATCATCTAACCCAAGTGCCGTTTTTCCCTAGCAAAGTACACGAGGCATTGCTTTCAAGTTGTCTTAGTGGATGTGATGTCTTGTATTGCGACGAAGTATGAATTTCTAGTAGGCGTGCCGGCAAGAGACGTATGATCTTTATCAGAAAAAACAAAGTAAAAACAGACTTGTGATGTTATTCAATGAACTTGTGAAGTGGAATAACGTTGTCCTTTAAACTTTATCAGAATTCAGTAATGCAAGCGTGATGATTTGTTAGACCGTGAAGCAAAATCATTCTTTTAACACTATTCAGTTGTTTCCAATAATCAAATGATTTATTTGTAACTTAGGAGGATGCGATGGGGATCAACCTCAGATTTTATTTCAAGTTCGAACACTAGAATGAATATTGGAACTCTGAACTGCCAGCACGTCATTGCTTACAACTGCAACCATTTTCGAGTACAATTTGTGAGCATACCTGACAGTCTTACGCTAATCAGTCATGCTCTCATGAGGCTACGTGTGAACACTATTATACATATCAGGTGTACATATGGATTAATCGTGTAGACAATCCATAGTCAACCCCATAACCACCGTTCCTTTCAGTTAGAACATGCATGTCAGGTTAACAAAGTCTTGGGTAATCATGTGCGAGTACATTTTAATCCACCGATCAACAATCAGGCATGTGATAATTTGCACCTGCTTAATCCAGAAAAATAATGTACATGCTTAAGTTAAAAATGCTGAAAAAATAGACAAGCACATTAGGATGCTTTTCTTAGGGAAAAATACATTAGGATGTATACTGCATTGGTGTAAATTTTCATGATGAAAATACACTTCTATGTGTGCTATACAAAACAAATCATGAACTTTTATAGTGAATAGTATACATGGTAGAAACACATGATTATTTTTTGTGTAGCTCACATAAAAGTTATTCACCATGAAACTTTACAAACATTTAATATACATCCCTATGTTTATGTGTATTTTTTTGTCAGATATTTTTGAAACAAAAAAATTGATTTTTGATTATTTATTAATTCAGCCTCCATGGAGCTCGGGATCCATTAGTGATTTCCGGCACACACCATGCTATTAAAACATTTTCTCAAGCGCTCTCAGGATCCATGTTATGAGTGTGTTCAAATTGCGGGCATGTGTATGTGATGATCACAAGATTGGTGGAGCATGGAGAATGAAAAGAGAAAAGATGGCTTGGTTTGCTAGGGATAAATTGATTCTCCCTAAATTCCAAGGTGGCACGAGCTTGAGAGATATAAGGTTATTTGAAGTGTTGTAGTAATGGTGATATAGTGCATTTAGGGCGAATCACTATAGATCACCTGATAGTGTATTATGGATAATCCCAATAATGTATTAAACTGTTGTAGTAATGGTGATTTATACTCAATATCACTGATGACTGGATTTAAATCGACAACCAAGGATTCATCGCTTCCTCCTCACAGAACGATTCACACACTCGCTAGACTGCGAACTTCATTTATTTTTCTCCTTGGTCACACGCACACTTTAGGTCCAATTGGACCAAATAATTGTATATTATCGATTTTGTCATGGGAGCAGTCACCCGGTCTGTGTAGCAAGCTGTGTGCTTGGCATCAGAAGTCCGGGCGGGATTCTCAAAAACATCCAACGGCCAGAAACGCTGAACCTTCAAATCTGATGGCCGATACCGCTAATGGTCTAAGAGGTCTGGGAAAGTACAATTTTAATGTCTCTAAATGTGCTCGATTGTTGACAACAAACTATTACCGTAAATGGAAACTTGACAAATCTTGCTTTTACTGGCAATGCATTTAAGGTTTGGCATGGTAAATAACATGGATTGGAACTGCTAAAGAGAGGCCCTGCTTGGCGAGTTGGCATTGGAAAATATAAAGGTTTGGACGGACCCGTAGATCCCTCACAACATGTCTCATCAAAGTTCGAACAATCACAACGGAAGGTCATTGTAGGTTTAATACGGTGGATGATTTTCTAGGCAATCATGGGCCATGGAAATTTTGAGGGTCGTCGGCAATTTTATCAGCTACTTGATGTTGAAGCAATCTTAAAGATTAGAACATTGCAAAGAGGGGACGATGATTTATAGTTTTTTTTTCCCTGGCAACCATGGTAGATTCTCGATGAAGAGCGCATATAACCACAGAGACCATTTCGAGTGTTATTTGCGACTCAAAACTTTTTGGAATTACCAAGAACCCCAAAATCATTTTAGGGTTATTCATAAAGCCAAAATTGATCTACAAAATGTGTGTGAGCTTTCCTTTTTAATGTTTTGCGTTGGGAAATAATTTCCCTAAATCCCACATAGTATTTGAAACCCTGGATTAAAGTTTGGAGATTTATATGAACCTAAAATCATTTTAGGGAATAAATATAATATCCCATAGTAGGGTTGCAAAATAATTTTTTGGTTTGAAATATATTTTCCTAAGCCCCAAGTATTCATTGAACATCTGTGGGGTTTTCCCCAAAAAAATTGGATTAGATTTGATCTTTGAATCAAATTCAAATTCAACTGCAAAAAGTAAACAGAAAAGAAAAGAACGAAAAAGAGAAAACTAAACCTAGCCTACCCTATTACCTAGCCCACTAGCCCCTGACCTAGCTAACCCTCAGCGAGCGAAGCTCAGCGCTCATTGAGCCCAGTCGAGCGAGCCAATGGCCCATTTGTATTCCAAATTGGTACACAAGGGCAATATAACGTTGACCGTTTGATTTTATGACGATCCAATGACTAATGATCTTCCATCTCTTCTCCCTGACTCAAAGCCGGCCCCAACAACCCGTCGTCAACCTCTCGATAGAGGAACGGGAGCCCAGATCCTGGCCTCACGCGCACAACCCCACTGAACTCCACGGCAATGGCCACGATCCACCAGGCTTGCTTGCCCTGTAAATATACCTCATTACCCTGCAAAAATCCCCTATAGAAGCTTCCCACATCGCCGCTAGGCAGTCTCAAATTCGACACAATGTCGCCACCTCTACAGTTACTATACCCGGTAATTCCGGTGAGCACCGACCACCACTTGCCCGGGCGCCGGCATCCTCATCCTCGGCACGCATGAGCAAATAGGTTTGGCATGGTCCGCAACCCCAGAGCCCCCTCAGAGCACGGCTTCACCGTCACACAAACCGCGCCGCCGCACCATTGCCGATTTTAGCAAGGTAAGCTTGCCGTCGACCTCACCGACATGCCCATCATATCTGCCTTGGCACGTTGCGCACCCTTGATTAGTAGATTTTTCGAGGATCGTTCTAAATCAACACATGCGACCTCTACCGAAGCTCGAACGACGCCGAGCAACTCTCGACAGCCATTGCGCCTGATCTCGTCAACCCCCAACCACGCCAATGCCACATTCATCTTTGCCGCACTATGACGAGCACTGTCGACCATCGCAACATTGATCCATCCAATCCCGATCCGTGCGTCATCATCCTCGAAATCTTCGATGACTACCCCAGTGAGCACCGAAACCCTAGCCCGTGTATTGTACGATCTAAACCAACAACAAAGGATTAGAAACCACTAGAAATGGTATCAACCAATCACACAACATCACGTCATTTATGATCGTAAAGCGTTACCATCCAATCAGGACATGCCATCCCTTTAAGTCCAACAACTCCATTATGTTCCTGCCTTGAACCAGAACCAGCCAATTAAAAGCCACCACATATCCCTTATTTTATTTAATAATTTTCAGCCAATTAAATATTTGTAACTTTTATAGTAAACCCCTACATGTTCAAACCTTTATAAATTTTTACCTGTACTTCTAAATTGAATGAATATCTTTTGCATATTAATCCTCATAGAATGCACTATTCTTCGGAACCATTTAAATTTACTTTTGAGATGTTGGGCACGCACATATAATCTTATGATCTTATGCCACAAGAGAATTAATGTAAGCTAAGTACACAAAGTTGGACAAACAAAACATAGATACAAAGAAACAAAATAGGATATACAGCCTCGGATGAAATCATGGGGCCCGACTATTTGAGTACCCACGCATGAAATCATCAACCTCGCAAGATGTTAGAACTGCTGCCACGAAGTGTAGGTGCCACCAAACCACCAGTTGTACGGCGCAACATTGTCGGCCGTGACGACCCGGCCGTCGTCGGTCTGTACCTTGAAGGAAAGGCTCTGGCCGTTGAGGTAAGCATTGCTCTGCCAGCTGGCACCCCAGTTCCTGCTCATTACCATCCAGTCAGTCTTGGACCCCTTTATCCACATTTGGGACACCACGCCGCTACCGCCGACATTTGCCACCGTCACGAGCTCAAAGTAGTCGTTCCCGTTAACGGTGAACCTCATGCCCCCATTCCTCTGGCAGGGAACCCTCCTGTAGTTGACGGGCACAATGCCGGCTTGGTAGACGGCGATGGTCTCCCACGCGGGTTGCGACATGTCGAAGTGTTGCCGCGGCGGGTTGCACCATCCGCCGTTGTCGCTGGCCAGGGCGTAGTTGGGCGGGCAGAAGTTGGTGGCCGTGATGGTGATGGACGTGCCCTGTTTGCACGACTGCGTCTTGCTAGCATCGCAGGTGATTGTGAAGCACATGCCGCACGACGCGCCGTTGTTGAAGAGCGCCGTGCTCAACGCAGCCGAATTAACCCCGTACCCGGCATTGTACAAGTTCCCGTACCCGCACGCACCACCTGCATTTTTTTATAAGTTGCGTCATGCTTAGTAAGAAGATCAAGGATGTGCGTCATCCAAATAATGCATGCAGCTCAAGCGTAGAAGAAACATTACCCATGGTGTCCGACGCGTCGCTGCCGCCGTAAAATGTCGCAAATGCAGGCGTCCATTGAGCAACGGAGGCCTTGAATGCAAAGGCCAACAGGGTGGTGAGAAGAAGCAGAGAAGCACTCTCCATTTCAATTTCAGAGTACGCCTACTAGCAAGTAATGTAGCAAGGCAGCCAAGTCCTCAAGGTTTTTGTCCTGTGCTTTGCAATGGTAATGGCGTCCCTATTTATAGTGTTCAGATCATCAGAGCTTGCGTGTTGGTTGCTAATAATTGTAAGCTTGATTGATTATGGAGATTTTCTATGTGATGATTTTCATTAGGATTGGTCAGCATAACAATTATTGGGATGAACATGCCTTGATTTGCTCAGGATGGCCGTTGGCTCTTGGCGGTTAAGACTTAATACACTGATACGCGGATTAAATAGAATCATACCCATGTGCCGTTTTTCCATAGCACATTACTTAGTGGATGGGATGTCTTGGTACTCTGAGGATGGAGGAACTTCTAGGTCGTGAGGTATGATCTTTATGAGAGAGAAAAGGACAGATATATGATGTTATTCGATTTTATTTTAGAGACATTCAGTTATGGTGATCGAATGACAAGGTAGCTGAACCAGTGAAGAGGATTGGCGTTGTCCTTCCAAGTTTATCATAATTCAGCGGTACCAGCGTGACGATCTGTTAGGCGGTTGAGCAAAATTCATTTCTCTAACACTATTCACTTGTTTCGAATAATCTCTTTGGAGTTCTTACACTAGAGTGAATGTTCAAACTCTGAACTGTCAGCACGTCATTGCTTACACTGAAATCATTTTCTGCGTACAATTTGTGAGCGTATCTGACAGTCTGATGCTAATCGTCATGCTCTCGTGAGGTTACGTGTGAACGCCGTATTAGGTGTACACATATCAACTAATCGTATAGACAATCCATAGTCAGCCCCATAACCACCGTGACCTTCAGTTAGAACATGCATGCATGTCAGAAGTCAGCCTAACAGAGTCTTGGGTAATCATGTGCAAGTACATTTTAGTCCACCGATCAATGGCGTTGGCGGCCCCGACGGCTCCTCCGGCCGTGGATCCGCTGCTGCAGGAGGCCTCCTTGATGGCGCGGAGCTCCAAGGCCAAGCGTACCAAGACGGTGGCGGCGGTGCCGGTGCGCACGAGCTCGCGCTCCAAGGGCGCCAAGGGCAACATGCCTTCCTTGCAGCGGGCACAACTCCTCCAGGCCCAGAAGAATATGGAAATTTCAGGTAATCCACCCCCCGTTTTACGGTGCTTGATTCTTTTTCGGATGAGCATTTGATGGAGGTGTTAGATGCAAGTGGTGTCGATCCCGCGTGTGTGGGTGGTCATCGAGAGCTGATTACTCTGGTGCGCGCTAAGGAGTTGGCGCAGGCCGCGCTCGCGGCTGCTGCTGCAGCGCGTGCCGAACAGAGGACGGAGGGACCCGAGGGAGGGGTCGGCGCGGTTCTTTCTGTGCCCGAGGAGGAGGGACAGGCAACAGGGGTTGCCCCTTCTCCCTCGCCTTGCAGGGGCAAGGTGAGGCGCGTGGCGAAAGCGGTCACCTCAAGGGGTGTACGGCTCCGCAACCGTGTCATTTAGATGCGAGCGCTGTTTTGGAATATCCGTGGCTTTGGCCACTTGGGTCGGCGCACCCTCCTCAAAGAGTACATGCGCAAAGAGGACGTGGACATCGTAGGTTTGCAAGAAACGATTAAGATGGATTTCCACTTTCATGAGCTGCTTTCGCTAGACCCATTAGAACGTTTTGAGTGGCACTTTACTCCCGCGGTAGGACTCTCGGGGGGCATGTTGATGGGTCTAAGCCGCGATGTGTATGACATTATCAACTGGGATAGGGGCTCTTTCTTCTTAGCTGCTCATTTCCGCATTCGTGCTACGCTTCGCGAGTTAGTAGTTATTCAGGTCTATGGACCAGCCGATCATTCCAGATCGGCGGAGTTCTTGGGAGAACTCCAACAAAAAGTCACTTCGGTGACGGCCGCGGCACTCCCGGTCCTCGTGGGAGGGGATTTCAACCTAATTAGGTCCGGAGCGGACAAGAATAATGGCATCATTAACTGGCCGAGGGTGGCCATGTTCAACGCGGCAATTGCCGCCATGGCACTTAGGGAAGTGGCCAGAACGGGAGCACGCTTTACTTGGACTAATAAGCAGCTTGCCCCGGTTCGTTCGGTGCTTGACAGGGTCTTCATGTCACCGGAGTGGGAAATGGGCTATCCTTTGTGTGCGTTGGTCGCGGAGACACAGATTGGATCAGACCACGTTCCGCTAGTCTACTCCTCGGGGGAGGATAGGATGCGTCGCAGCCCGCGGTTTTTCTTTGAAACGGCCTGGTTTGAAGTACCAGGCTTCGAGTCGCTCTTCAAGGAGAAATGGCTCGCGTGCGTGCAGCAGGTCGGACCCCAACGCGGCCTGATGGAATTTTGGAATGCTGTCGGGGGGCGACTGAGAGCGAGCCTCAAGGGGTGGGGCGCCAACCTAGGGAGGATGGACAAGGAGCACAGAACGCTGATCACGGCAGAGATTGCCAGGATCGATGCGCAAGCTGATGCTCGTGTCTTCTCGGAGCAGGAGTGGGCTCATCGATACGCTCTTGAGGGGCAGGTCGAGGCCATACTTCGTGCCGAGGAGGAATACTGGCGGCGGCGTAGTGGGCTCAAATGGACACTTAAGGGTGACGCCAACACCAAGTATTTCCAAGCATACGCCAACGGTCGGCGCCGTAAATGCGCTATACTCAGGCTGCAATCGGAGCAGGGGCTCCTGCTGCGCCAAGAAGACATTTCGCGACACATTTACGAGTTCTACATCAACCTGATGGGAACTAGTGAGGCCCAGGGAGCGGGCCTCCGTGAGGACGTGTGGGAGGGTCCCCAACGCATGCTAGAAACGGAGAACGACGAGTTGGGGCTCGCGTTTATCCCCGAAGAAATCGACGCCGCTCTCATGGGGATGAAAGCGGACACAGCACCGGGGCCGGACGGATGGCCGGTTGCTATGTTTAAGCGATTTTGGCCCACCTTTAGAGAGCCGATCTTCGCGATATGTAACGGTTTCATGCGGGGCCAGGTAGATATTTCCCGCCTTAACTTTGGAGTGCTCTCGCTTATTCCGAAGGTTCAGGGGGCTGACAACATCAGACAGTATCGCCCGATTGCGTTGATTAATGTGCCTTTTAAGATCTGCGCCAAAGCATGCGCTACGCGATTAGGTCCGATTGCCTACCGCTCGATCCAGCGTAACCAATCTGCGTTTATCCGTGGGCGTAATATCCTGGAGGGTCCGCTCGCTCTCCAGGAAATCGTCCACGAGCTTAAACGCACAAAGGAACCAGCCGTTCTGTTGAAGCTGGACTTCGAGAAGGCGTATGACCGGGTTAATTGGGATTTCCTGCGCCAAGTGCTCCTGGGTCGTGGTTTCTCCGCGGTGTGGGTTCATCGCGTCTTGCAATTGGTCTCGGGTGGCCAAACTGCAGTGTCGGTGAACGGAGAAATAGGGCATTTCTTCAGGAACAAACGCGGCCTTAGGCAGGGTGACCCGATGTTGCCGCTTCTGTTCAACTTTGTTGTTGATGCGCTGTCCGCTATGCTATCAAAAGCAGCGGCGGCTGGCCATATCCAAGGGCTGGTAGGCCATCTCATTCCAGGGGGAGTGACCCATCTGCAATACGCAGATGATACACTTTTGATGTTTCGCCCGGACCTCCAGAATATAGCCTCGGTCAAGGCGATTCTCATTAGCTTCGAGCTCATGTCCGGTCTCAAAATCAACTTTCACAAGTGTGAGTTGATGGCGATGGGGGTGGAGCCGGACGAGGGTAGACGTATAGCGGATTGGTTTAATTGCAAAGTTGGCAAATTTCCCTTTACGTACCTCGGGCTCCCGATTGATACCAAACGACCCATGATAGAGGATTGGGATCCGCTGTGCGGCAAGGTGCGCGGGAGGGTGTGCCCCTGGCGAGGGAAATTCCTCTCCAAGGCGGCTAGACTCATTCTTACGAATTCAAGTCTGTCTTCCTTGCCAATGTTCGCCATGGGTTTGTTTCTTCTCGCAGAAGGGGTGCATGCGAAGTTCGACACGCCCCGAGCCAAGTTCTTTTGGGAAGGAACCGGCCCAAACCGTAAATATCATATGGTTAAATGGGCCTCGGTGTGTCGGCCCAAGGCCTTGGGGGGCCTCGGGATCACCAATTCCAGACTCTTAAACATCGCCTTGATGTGTAAGTGGATTTGGAAAATCACTCAAGGTGCTTCAGGCCTCTGGGTTGATCTCCTCAAGGCCAAGTACTTCCCAGGAGGGAACTTTTTCGATGGGCGGGCACGGGGCTCCCCCTTCTGGAACGATTTGCAGTCGGTCAAACCGGCGTTCGCCATGGGGGCGAATTTTTCGATTGGGAACGGACGCTCGACCCGTTTCTGGACGGATAGGTGGCTGGGAGCCCAACCTTTATGGATGGAATTCCGGGATTTGTACGAGCTGGCCGTCGATCCATCCATCACGGTGGCGGCTGCGCTCGCGGCTAGTCCTCCCGTGATCTATTTCAAACGAGAACTAAACGGGTTAGAGCAGTCCAACCTCTTGGCCCTGATGCACCTTATTAACCCGATCACCCTTCAGGACGAACCAGATACGGTCAGCTGGGCGCTTACCAGTTCGGGCAAGTTCTCGGTTAACTCCCTGTACCGTAGGCTGTGTCGAGGGACGGCACAGCAGGCGCTCGCGGGGCTATGGAAAGCGCAGTTGCCCTTGAAGATCAAACTCTTCATGTGGCAATTGTTTCGCGGTAAGTTGACGACTTCCTTAAATGTGGCCAAACGCAATGGGCCAGCCACTGGCCCCTGCGCGTTGTGTGGGGAGCCTGAGGACGCCAGCCATGCGTTCTTCAGATGTCCCCTTGCTAGATTTGCTTGGAGCGCGGTCCGGGCGGCGGCTGGTGTTCAGTGGGATCCCAGATCGGCCGCAGAGCTTACTCACCTTTTAGATACGATATACGGGAGTGCTAAACGGGTGATGTGGAGATGTGTCGGGGCACTTCTCTGGTCTATATGGCTTACTAGAAACAAATTTACTATTGAGGGTTGCTTCCCTTCGCATCCGGCTAACATCCTCTTCAAATGTAACCTTCTATTGCAGCAGTGGAGTCCGTTGGGGAGGCGCAGGGATACTGAGTTGACCAACACCGCTCAACAATGTTTGCTGCAAGTCTATGTGATGGCTAGGGAGCCTTGACTATGGTGATGTCCATGGCCCCTTTTGTTGCTTGACGAGCCTGCGTGCTCTGTACGGGCTATGCCCTGTAATGTCTTTGGTTTGGTTGAGCTGCGCATGGAACTTCCGATGATCCTTTGGCGCTTGCCGGATAGGCCTGTGGGGTTGTGTTATGACTTGTTTCACGCTGCCGTTGTGGCTTTATTAATTTAAAGCCGGACGCGTCCGTGCGTCTTCGTTCTAAAAAAAACAATCAGGCATGTGACAGTTCGCACTTGATTAGTCCTGAAAAATAACGCACATGGGTCTCCCAATATGGCAATATCACTATTGCAAAGGTGGAAAGGAAATTCTGATCCAATTGTGTTATTCCCTCCGTCCTCAAGTTTAGTGCACCTTTCCCTGGGGACCGCTGGGGCGAAGGTAGGGTATGAAATGATCGTAAGGGCATCCTTCCTATATGGAAAAGACGTGTGTGATTAAAATCAGAAGGATGTACTAAAGTTAATATAAAATTGAGACACTTATTTTGAGCCGAAAGGAGTATAAGTGAGTTCAAATTGTCAGCAGGCATTTGTGATGATCTCAACGGTAGTATTGGTGGGGCATGGAGAATGGTAAAAAGAAGATAATTTGGGTTATTGCGACACTCTTGAATTGTGATGATCAAAGAGTAAGGTTATTTAACTATAGCTTACCTGCTCTGTGATTGTTTATGTGCTCAATTGTTGAAGGCGAACCAGCAGGGGCAAGATCATCACCTTTAAAAACGGTAAACGAAATTTATTTTCTAGGCTCGTGGGATAGTAACTATGACGCGTAGAGTAATTTTGACAAAAAATAACTTGGCGAAGCCTAGGCGGTACTAATCTATATTACTTTTATGATCAGGAAGAATCAATACATCATCTTTTTATCCAATGCCCACTTGCTAAGTTAGTGTGGCGGACCATTCATGTGTCCTTTAACGTGTCTCCGCCCACCACGTTATCGAATTTATTTGGGATTTAGTTAACTGGGTTAGAGCCTAGGACTGCGGCACATATTCAAGTTGAAGTGTGTGCATTACTTTGGGCCATATAGAATTGCCGGAATGATGTTGCCTTTAATAGACAAACCGTCACAATTTTTTTGCAGGTTATCTTCAGGGCGTCCGCTTGGATCCATCGTGGTCGTTCCTCAGCCATACGGACCACAAGGAGCTTATGGATATTATGTGCAACCGATGAGAGATGGTGCACGGGATACTTACAACCGGTTTGGATGACGATCCAATAATGGATAGGTATCTAGTCATCTTACCCTATTTTTGCCTGTTATGACAACTTTTTATATATGTTTTGTTGTATTGTTTGAGACCGTATTTTGAACCTGGATCCTTTTTAATAATACGGATGTGTGCATTAAGAGATGCAAAGGCCGGAGGTATTCCTCCTTTTTGAAAAAAATTATACATGGAGCAACGTTCACCGTAATCTTGTTGCGCCCTCATTGAACTATTTTAAGTATGGAAAAGTATCTAAATCAACCGAATGAAAACAGCATCGCATAAGTCGGGTCCCCTACGCGACACGTGTCCCATGCGTCAGCTAGTCCGCCGCTTTCCCGTCGAGCCTTATCTCTTTCACACGCCCGCTCCTCCACCCGTTCTTTCCTCATCTTATCTTCCATTGCCCATGGCGACGCCGACCACCAGCCACCAGCTGCCGAGGACCTCCCGCCGGGCGCCGACCACGCGCTCGCGCTAGCCGCGCCGCCGCGCGTCACCCTGCTCACCGTGCCCCTGCGCGTCTCGCCCGGCAAGGACGAGTACCCCATGGTCCTCGCCATCGACCCCTCCGGCCTCCTCCTCCTCTCCACGCCCCCGGCCCCGAGCCCTCCCCCGTCGCCGCCCTCCAGCCCTGACGCCGACGGTTTCGTCACGCTCAACATCACCGACCGCACGCCCCCCGGCTACTACGTCTGCGACGCCTCCTCCTCCGCCGCCGCCCGCCTCCCCGGCAACGGGCGCGGCTTCCTCGACGACCGCTCTGTCGGCCTCCTCGCGTCCCCGGCGGGCGGCGGCCACTACATGGTCGTCGAGCTCCAGCCGCTCATCGGCAGCGACGAGGCCACGCTGCTCTGCTTCTCGTCCGTGACGGGGTGGTGGAAGGAGAAGGACGTGTTCTACCCCGTGAGCTACGGGATCTGGAACACTGACGCCGCGATCACCAACGCCGAGAAGCTCTGCTGGGTGGACCTCTCCTCGGGCATCCTCTCCTGCGACCCGTTCGCCTAGAAGCCGGTCCTGGACTTCGTCGAGCTCCCGGAGGGCAGGCTGCGGCAGAACATCCACTGCCTCCACTGCGCCGGGAGAGAGCTGAGCACGCGCCGCTGCGTGCAGCACTCGTGAACGCAGCCACGTTCGACGTTGTGACATGGCGGCCGTCGTCGGTTGCAAGTGCTGCAACGCAGCCTCGCCGGCGCTGCTATGCAGCACCTCGAGTCTCGCGACGCTGCACTGCTATGGCGGCTCATCGGCGGTTGCCGTTGCTGCGATGCAACGTTGGACGGTGCTGCCGGCGCTCTGATGCGGGGATTTGTCGGCGGCCGCCGTGTGATTCATCGCAGCACCCCGTCGCCGTCGAGTTGTGCTGCAGTGAAGCTTCGCCGGCTCCCATCGTGTGCGGTGGTGGAGTACCACTGCGCCGGTGTTGGCGGGTCGTCGGTTCTGCATTGAAGCGCTGGCAGGGCTGCAATGAAGCGCCCCGGAGCTGCAGTGGAGCGCCGCGGCGGTCGTTGAAGCTCCGCCGAGGTAGCAATGAAGTGTCGTTGAAGCTGCAGTGAAGCGTCGCGGTGGTCATTGGAGCTCCGGCGAGGTTGCAATGAAGCGCCTTGGCAGTTGTTGGAGCTCCGACGAGGTTGCAGTGAAGCGTCGCGGTTGCCGTTGGAGCTCCGGTGAGGTTGCAATGAAGCATCTTGGCAGTTGTTGGAGCTCCGGCGAGGTTGCAGTGAAGCGTCATGGTTGCCGTTGGAGCTCCGGCGAGGTTGCAATGAAGCGTCTTGGCGGTTGTTGGAGCTCCGGTGAGGTTGCAATGAATCGCCGTGGTTGCCGTTGGAGCTCCGGCGAGGTTGCAATGAAGCGTCTTGGCGGTCGTTGGAGCTCCGGCGATGAGCAGTGGAGTGGATGGGCGTTGGGCTGGAGAGACGACGGGGTCAATTCTGCTCAGTGATGCATGTGGTCTAGCTGGCACAACGGATGGCTGCGGTGCGCCTGATCTAACGGTCAACTAGGCGGCTTAAAATTTCCTGGCATCAGCCGACCTACGCCTAGCATCGCCCCAGGCGAAGTATTTAATGTTTGTCTGACCGTTGTATCCTTTTGTAAAGAATGTGCCCGAGCACCGAAAGTGATGTTCTAATCCCGAGCTCACATGAGCTCGGGTAAACAATAAAATTAGAAAAAAATTAAAAAATCCAATTTTTTGTGAAAATTTGACAAATGTTTTCATAGCTTATAAATTTTCATCACCAGATAACTTTCATGTAAAATGTGGCAAAAAAATCAATGCTCCAAAATGCGTTTGAAAGTAACATTTTGGAGCATCGATTTTGTATTTTTCACCACGTTTTCCACGAATATCATATGGTGATGAAATTTTGCCGGCTATGAAAACATTTGTCAACGTTTCACACAAAAAGATTCAGAATTAAAAAAATATTTTTTATTTATTTTACTGTTCACTGAGTTCATGTGAGCTCGGGCATCAGAACAGGTGCGCTCCGCCGAGCACACTCAACGGCGCTCGATACATACATCAAGTTTGGCTGCCTGCCTGCACCGAATCTATTTCCCAATGAGCCGATTCATGTGGCTTTCTCAGGCTAACACTGTCACGGGTGTACTGTTGGCCTCCCATCCATACTAAAATAATAGCAGTTCAGATGAGCGGGATGGGGTCTCTCCTACCCCTTCCCCTCCCCCTCCTCTGCCCTTCCTCCCCCATGGTGACGGTGCGTCCGTCGATGGCCAGCGCCAGGCCCGCTCTCTCCCCTCCCCCCGTGCTCCATGTGTCAGGGATCTGCTCTCCTCGGCGGGCTCCTGCGGCCAGGGGCTCGTCCCCCTCCCCCCGCGGCGGCCTCCCCTCGGCCAATCGTTTTTGGGCGCTGGATTCGGATGGATCTGGGTCAAGGGACGAGGCGAACGCCCCCCCGGCCGGTCTCCTTGCCTCTCCCCCCTCCTCTTCATCCCAAGGTCAGGAAGTTTGCTCTGGGCGGGCGCGGCCGTGCGGTGCGGTCGCCGGCGGTGGATCCTGGGTGGTGCGTGGCACGGCGCCAGGGGAGCGGGTCTGGTAAGTTCAGGCTGAGGTGGTCATCTCCTCATGCGTGGCTAGGTTGTCCATCTCGCCGGGTCCTTCGCCGTGGCGTTCACCGTCGGTGCCGGGTTGCGCTCCATCTGATTTGCCGTCGGGGCGGCAATCGGGGGAGCTAGCCCTTGGCTCGTCGCCGGCGACGGCTGGTAGCGGCGACATGGTTGCGGGTGACGCGAGGGGCCTTTCCCTAACCCTAGATCGGGCGGCGGCCTCGCGGTGGGGGTGTGGGCTGACTCGGGCCGAGGGAGGTGCAGATGTTGGGCCAGGTGGGGGCCAGTGGGGCCTGCCTGTCCTCTACTGATTTCCCTCCCTGAGTCTGCCCATGCCTGGGCCGTGTGCCTCAGCCCAAGTTGGCCCTAGTGGCTCGTCGGTCTTGGCTCGGCCTATTGGCCCCATTCGTCGCGGGTATTTATGGATACGGAAGGGCTCCCCCCTGACCTAGGGTTTCCGGCCTCTAGATCTGACGTGCGCCGCTACCCCTTCCTCATTCGCTCTCTTGTGAGATCTCATCCTTCCCCCTCTCTCTCTAGCTCATTTGCGATGGTGGTGGCCATGGATAAGTCCAGGGTGTCTTCCTCGGAGGCGTTGTCTGGAAGCAAGCGTGTTCGGGAGGCCTCGGTGGAGGCGGGTCGGGCTCCAGATCTGGAGTATGAGGTCGCTCTTCGTGAGAAGCTCGAAGCGGAGGGGGCCTCGCAAGATCAGGTGGCGCGCGGTCGGGAGGCGTGGGCGGTGGGGCCGGCGTGGTTGCAGCGCGAGGAGCAGGCTCGCGAGGATGCGGCGGCGCAGGCTACGGCCGTGGATCCATGGGAGGCTGCGGCGTCGGGCTCGTCGGTGGCCACGACCGCCCCTCATACTGTGCCTCCTCGTGGCCCGGCCGGCCAGTCGGTGGCGGGCGGCCATGTGGGTGTCGCTGGATCTGGGGCCGTGGGTCGTGGCCGCGGTGCTGGTGCTGGTCGGGGCGGTGGTTATGCCAACAACCCCTTCGCCTCCAAGTTCCGTCGGACTTCACCCCTGGATCCGGTGTCCTCCTCGGCAGCGGTTGGCGATGGCATACTCCCCCCCCCCCCCCCGCCCCCGCTGCCCGCGTGCTTTGCTCCCTCTCGCGTTGGGGGCCCGGCCTCTGGTGGCGGCTCCGGCTCTAGTTCTGCAACGCTGACCTGCTTTGCGTGCCACCGTGCGGGGCACTTTCAGTCCAGATGCAAGTTTCCTCCCTTCTGCTTGATATGCCGCACTGAAGGCCACCTCACCGTGGAGTGTGATAACCGCATCCAATTCCCTGCCTTTAAGCAGTTTGGTCTTGGCCTCCCTGGATGTGCCTTCTTCGCTTTGGATGGGGAGCTGGGGATGCGTGTGTTTGCCCCGATGTCTTCCAATGCTACGGTGATCCATGTCATTTCCAATCCTGTCTCGATTCAAGTCATTTTTGATGAGCTTAGAGAGTGGGGCATGGAGGGCTGGGATTGGCAGATCAATCAGATGTCGGAAAGAGAATTCTCTGTTACTTTCCCCACGAAGAAAGCTTAAAGATGATGGCTTCCTGTGCGAGTTTTACCCTTCCTTCGAACCAAGTGATGGTCTCTGTCAAGGCAACTGCTGACGGGGAAAAAGCGGTGACCTCCTTCTCTAAAACTTGGGTGCTTCTCGAGGATGTTCCGTCTGGGCTCAGAAATGCCCGCTTCCTGATGGCTTTTGGAGTGCTTATTGGCAAACCTATAGCTGTTGATGAGGCATCTCTCGACCCCCCTGGCCCAATCGGCATGAAGATATGGTGTCTTGATCAGTCGTGGGTGCATGGCACGGTTGATGTTTTCCTAGCTTCAGACGCCTATTGTATCCGGGTCCACACTGAGGGCAGGGCTAATCAGCAGGCACCTCCCCCTGCTCCTAAGCCATCCAACCCGGATCCTTCTGATGGTGGGGGCGAGACGGGCGCAGGCAGCAATGCGAATCCTTTCACTGCATCAGAATGGGAGGTGATGGGCCCCGAATCTCGTGGCATGTTTGATTTTGGCCCCCCTGGTTATGGTGGTGGGAGTGTGCTACCTCTTGAGCATGCGTTGGTTTTCCCTTGAAGAGGAAAGGGTGATGCAGCAAAGTAGCGTAAGTATTTCCCTCAGTTTTTGAGAACCAAGGTATCAATCCAGTAGGAGGATACACGCAAATCGCCTCGTGCCCACACAAACAAATAAGAACCTTGCAACCAACGCGATAAAGGGGTTGTCAATCCCTTCACGGCCACTTGCAAAAGTGAGATCTGATATAGATAATAAGATAAATATTTTTGGTATTTTATGATATAGATTGGAAAGTAAAGATTGTAAAATAAAATAGATCGGAAACTTATATGATGGAAAATAGACCCGGGGGCCATAGGTTTCACTAGTGGCTTAGCATCTACGGTGGGTGAACAAATTACTCTCGAGCAATTGATAGAAAAGCACATAGTTATGAGAATATCTAGGCATGATCATGTATATAGGCATCACGTCCACGACAAGTAGACCGAAACGATTCTGCATCTACTACTATTACTCCACACATCGACTGCTATCCAACATGCATCTAGAGTATTAAGTTCATAGGAACGGAGTAACACACTAGGCAAGATGACATGATGTAGAGGGATAAACTCAAGCAATATGATATAAACCCCATCTTTTTATCCTCGATGGCAACAACACAATACATGTCGTTTCCCTTTCTGTCACTGGGATCGAGCAACGCAAGATTGAACCCAAAGCTAAGCACTTCTCCCATTGCAAGAAAGATCAATCTAGTAGGCCAAACCAAACTGATAATTCAAAGAGACTTGCAAAGATATCAAATCATACATAAAAGAATTCAGAGGAGATTCAAATATTGCTCATATATAATCTTGATCATAAACCCACAATTCATCGGATCTCGACAAACACACCGCAAAAAGAATTACATCGAATAGATCTCCAAGAGAATCAAGGAGAACTTTGTATTGAGATCCAAAGAGAGAGAATAAGCCATCTAGCTAATAACTATGGACCCGAAGGTCTATGGTAAACTACTCACACATCATCGGAGAGGCTATGGTGCTGATGTAGAAGCCCTCCGTGATCGATTCCCCCTCCGGCGGAGCGCCGAAAAAGGCCCCAAGATGGGATCTCACGGGTTCAGAAGGTTGCGGCGGTGGAAATAGGGTTTCGTGGTGTTCCTGGATGTTTTCGGGGTATATGAGTATATATAGGTGAAAGAAGTCGGTCAGGGGAGCCACGAGGGGCCCACGAGGGTGTGAGGGGCCCACGAGGGTGGGGGGGCGCCTACCCCCTGGGTGCGCCTCCCTGCCTCGTGGCCACCTTGTCACTTCCTTGACGTCCACTCCAAGTCTCCTGGACTGCGTTTGTTCCAGAAATCACTCTCCCGAAGGTTTCATTCCGTTTGGATTCCGTTTGATATTCCTTTTCTGCGAAACACTGAAATAGGAAAAAAAATAGCAATTTGCACTGGGCCTTTGGTTAGTCCCAAAATAATATAAAAATGTATAATAAAGCCCATTAAACATCCAAAAAAGATAATATAATAGCACGGAACAATAAAAGATTATAGATACGTTGGAGACGTATCAGGGTGCTCCCAAGGAAGGTGCTCGTGGTGCGGAGCCCATGAATGTGGAGGGTCTTGGTGGGGCCACACCCTTCTCTGGTGCGTGCTCTACCATACCTGATGCTGGTGTTCGTCTGGCTTCCCCATCTTTGTCTGGTATCGTGGATGTGCCTCCGAACGCTGCGACTCCACCCTCTAGCCCTTGCAGCAAGAAATAGAAGAAGAAGTCCATTGTGCGCAAGTTCTCGGCTCGGAGCAGGGCCTCCTCGGGGAGTAAGATCTAGGGATCCAGCATGTGCTACCGTCTAGATGATGACTTGGGTGTGGCTACCGCGTCGGGGCAACCCAGGGTGGTGCTTCTTCCCCTCTGACGCGGCCCTCAGTGGTTCCGCTCCGTTCTTCTGTCTCCACGACGTGGAACGGTCACCGTCGCCACAGCAATGCTGTCCCCATCCAAGAACGGGCTGAGCGCAGGGCGGCGGCCAAGGACCTTTGCCCCTAGGTAATGCTTCCCCTCCCTCCCATGTTCGGCTGGTGTTGCCTTCTTTACCGGATTCACCCGATATTGGTGTTTCGATTGATCACAACATTGGGTCTCCTTCCTCCTTGCTCTAAAAACGAGCCGAGCATCGGGCAGCGGCCAAGGACCTTTGCCCCCCAGGTAATGCTTCCCCTCCCTCCCATGTTCGGCTGGTGTTGCCTTCTTTACCGGATTCGCATCTCTTGAACATTTTATCCGATATTGGTGTTTCGGTTGATCACAACATTGGGTCTCCTTCCTCCTTGCTCTCTTTGATTTGGCTTAATGAGGAGGCCCAGGCGGCTATTGCCAGGGCCAAGAAGGCCGCCACTAAGTCTAAGGTGGCGGCGGAGGCCACCGGGTCTGAGGTGGCCGAGGAGGGTAGTGGCCCTCCTCTCACTGCAGCAAAGAAGGGGCGTGCATCTAAACCTAAACCCTGCCTGGCCCCGAGTAGGTCGAGTTTGCGCATTAAAAACCTCTCCTTTAGATGAAAGCCCTCTTTTGGAATATCCGGGGTTTCAGTGCTAGGGGGCGCCGTGACCAAATCCGAGACCTGGTGCGTAACGACAGCATTGACATTGTTGGACTCGTTGAGACCTTTAAGTATGATTTTTCTCGCTATGAACTTTCTTCGGTCACGGGAGCAGATCATTATTTTTGGAGGTGCCTTCCGGCTTCAGGGCATTCTGGTGGTATTTTGGTTGGGGACAAAGTGGATCTTTTCGATTTTGTTGCCTTTGACCAATGGATTTTTTGGGGCTAGTATGGTGGTGTTTCACAAAGATCTTAATTCGCTTTGGGAAGTGATGGTGGTGTATGGACCGGCCGATCACTCTTTGTCTCATCTCTTCCTGGATGAGCTTACTTCCAAAATTGACTCATGTAACATCCCATTGGTTACCGGGGGTAATTTCAACCTCCTAAGGCCACCTGCTAAGAAGAGTAATTCCAACTTCTCATGGCCATTGGCTGAGGCCTTTAACGATTTAATCGCGAAATGTGCGCTCCGTGAGATTCCGAGGTCGAGCACTATGTTCACCTGGTCCAATCATCAATTAGACCCGACCCGGTCTGTCTTAGATCGTGTTCTATCGTCTATCCCATGGGATGCGATGTTCCCTAGAGCCTCTCTTTCTACCCTACCCCATGTTGGCTCTGGCCAATCTCCCCTTATCTTGGATCTTGGCGTGCCCGCTCTGCCTAAAGTATCTAAATGTTAGTTCGACGCTTCATGGCTCTTGGTTGATGGCTTTGTTGAGCTGGTTTCAGATAAGATTTCTGCTCTCTTGTCCTCTAGGTCTCATTCTTTTGGCCTAATGGATGATTGGCATAGTTGTTCGTATCAGTTGCGTAAGTTCCTGAGAGGCTGGGGCCGTAATCGCGCGGTCGAGGCCCTTGAGAGCAAACGTGAGCTGCTAGGGCAAGTTGCTACCTTAGACGCGGAGGCTAATTCTGTTGGGCTCTCCCACACCGGCTGGCAGCGTAGATATGACTTGGAAGCCTGTCTTTTATATCTACATCGCCAGGCTGAGGTTTATTGGAAGCAGCGTGGTACCATTAACTGGACCCTGAAAGGCGATTCCCTTAGTGCGTATTTCTTTGCCATTGCCAACGGTCGACGTCGTAGGTGTTCGATTAATAGCTTGGTCATAAATGGGATCCAAGTCTCTGATCCTCATGTCATTCTGGAACATGTCCATGAGTTCTTTGCTGGGCTTTTAGCCGCCAGGCCTGCCTCTGGCTTTATTATTTCTTCTAACCTCTGGGCGAATCACTGTCAGATCTCGGACAAGGAAAATAGTTCTCTCGTGATCCCCTTGTATGTGGAAGATATTGAAAGGGCGATCGGCTCTGCTAATTCTAACTCGGCCTCTGGCCCCGATGGCTTTTCTATCCCATTTTTCCGCTGCTTCTGGTCGGTGCTGTGCCCTTTGGTCCGTGTAGTCATCCAAGGTTTTTGTCTAGGGACGATGGATGTCTCTCGTCTGAATTACGCCATCCTAACCTTATCCCAAAAGTCAACGGCGCTGACAATAGTTCCCTTTTTCGCCCCATTGCCTTGATTAATAACTTTGCTAAGTTTCCTTCCAAAGGGTTTGGGACTAGGTTGTCTCCGGTGGCACATCGTACCATCTGTCCCACCCAGATTGCTTTCATCAAGGGTAGGTTCATCCTTGATGGAGTTCTTTGCCTTCATGAAATTGTGCAGGACCTTCAATGGAGAGGTTCCCGTGCCCTCATTCTCAAACTTGATTTTGAAAAGGCCTATGACTTTGTTAGTTTGGACTTCCTTCGCCAGGTCTTATTGGCAAGAGGGTTTGATGCGGGTGTGGTATACAGACTGATGCAACTAGTCTCTGGGGGCCACACGGCCGTGGCTGTGAATGGCATGACCACCAAATATTTCGCCAACGGTCGTGGCCTGCGGCAAGGAGATCCAGCCTCCCCCATTCTTTTTAATTTTGTGGCCGATGCCTTATCTTGTATGTTGGACCGTGCGGCTTCAACTGGTCATATTACCCCTGTCGCATCCCACCTTCTCCCTCGGGGAATCACGCACCTCCAGTACGCTGATGACACGATCATCTTGGTGGAGATGACTGAGGCTTGTCTTGCTAACCTTAAGTTCATCCTGTTATGTTTTGAAGCCTTGTCGGGGCTCAAGATGAATTTTTCCAAAAGTTAGGTAATTGTGACTAGAGCTGACGAGGCGGAGGCCCTAAGGGTTGCCCAATTACTTAATTGTTCGCTCGGCTCCTTTCCCTTCAAATATCTGGGCATGCCTATCTCCCTGTACCATCTGCACGCTAAAGATTCAAACCTATGGTGTCCAAAGTGGGTAACAAAGTTATGCCATGGCGCGACAGATATAACACCCAGGCAGGTAAAGTGTGCCTCATCAATGCATGCCTGTCTTCCTTGCCTATGTTCACGATGGGTATTTTCATGCTTTCCCTAGGCACTCATGCGGGCTTTGATAAACACAGGGGGCTTTCTACTAGAACTTTTCGAACAATAAGCGTAAATGCAGGTTTGTCAAATGGAAGGCCATTTGCAGGCCTAAAAGCCTTGGGGGGCTTGGAATCCTTAATACGGTAGTGATGAACAAGTGCCTTATCATTAAGTGGTGGTGGAGGATCATGAATGCTTCCCCTGGGACCCTCTGGTTCGATATCTTGAAAGCTAAATATTTCCCCTCCGGCAGCCCCATGTTCGCCACGACGTCTTATGGGTCCCAGTTTTGGAGCGATCCGATTAGGGTCAGGGGTGTTTTTCACGATCATGTTAAGTTTACTGTCAGGAATGGCGTCTCGACTCGCTTCTGATTGGATTTGTGGACTAGGGATGCACCTTTAGCATCCTCTTTCCCGGTTCTGTTCTCGTATTGTCCAGAGCCTGGGATCTCAATCTCTGAGCTCTCACGCAAGGGCTGGGACTTGGGTCTCCGGAGATCCCTATCTCCTGTAGAGTTGGAGGACCGGCATCGGCTTGCTGCCCTGTTCCCTACTCTCTCTCTCTCTCTCTCTCTCTCTCTCTCTCTCTCTCTCTCTCTCTCTCTCTCTCTCGGAGGTGACCTGGCCCCATACCGCCTTGGGTGTTTTTTCAATCAAGTCTCTTTATGCTAGGCTCATAGATGGATCTCCCACGTCTAAGTTTAAATAGGTCTAGGCGGCTAAAATCCCCCCTAAGATTAAGATCTTCCTTTGGCAGGCCATTAGAGGTCGTTTGCCCTCGACCGACCAGATTCGTAAGAGGAACGGGCCTGGTTCTGCCTTTTGTGCTTTGTGTTCTGCTGTGGAGAATACCAATCATATCTTTTTCGAGTGCCCCCTGGCAAAGTTAGCCTGGGGAGGGGTCAGATCGTGGATGAATGTCTCTTGGGATCCTGCCTCTTTCTCGGATCTGCAGACCTTAAGTGATACCATTCAGGGATGAACAAAGAGGCTTTTCTGGATCGAGTTGGGGGCTCTATGTTGGTCTCTATGGAATATTAGGAACAAATTCACCATTGAGGGTATCTTCCCTAACAAGCCGGTTGATGTTTTGTTCAAAATGTCTATCTTCTTGGAGCACTGGAAACTATTGACTAAGCCAGCAGATGTGGGCGGTTTGGAGGAGCTGGTCAACAAGGTTCGGGCGTCGGCAAGCTTGATGTCTTCTACTCCCTCCGGTCGATCGTCTTGTTTTGGATCCCGCTCTTAGCAGTAGGTTGTTGGCATGCGTGCCTGATTTGTGTGGTTTCGGCCTGCATGCCTCTGGACTTGTGTTTATGTTTGGTGAACTCGTGGTTGTTTTATGTGGTACTCTGCCATGTGGCTTTATTTATAAAGTCGAGCTCTCGCCTTTTATTTTTTAAAAATAGCAGTTCATGATGCATTTTTTTTCTCTTGCTAGTGCTCAGTGATCCGTATTGCTCTCCCGACCCCACCCAGTTGATCCCGTTGACGCCGATGCAACAACATATCTCTGGATGTTACATGCCAAATTGCCAATAGGCACCCTATCCGGCCAGGTTCATGAGCGCACGAACCAAATAAAAAAGACACTAAACTGCATTGATGCTTTTGGAATATATTTTCCTACCAAAGGCCCTAAAAAGCACTAACATCACTAAAATCAAGTGTCGCCCTCCTCGTCGTTGGCGTCATCAAACGGAGGAGATGTACAGCCGCTTGATGGTCTGCAAGACACACATAGTAGGTACCACTTTCGTGTAAGTATCCCAATGGTTATCGTCCGAACGAAGAGCGGAAGAAAGTATTATTAATGGCGTTTCGATCACACACAAGGTGACACCAATCTTGTGGGAAGTAACTGTTTGAAAATTTGAAGATGATATTATTGTCATGTGAAACAAATATACCCGAGTGGTGGATAAGATTGATTGTAGCATCGAGAGTAGTAACGACTTGAAATTAAACAATGAAAAGTAAATGACTGAAAATAGACAGTGGTATCCTGCAATAGAGAGATTAGGCGTGGAGTAACTTCGGATCATTGTTTACATCAAGTGTGTTAGTGCGACGGTAATGCCAGTTACCTTGTATCGTGGTTCTAATAGATGGATTGTTTGTTCGGTAGACGGGTTACCCTTGAGTGGTCGAACTCCACGCCGGATTCGTTCCTCCCTATAATCTCGCTTCGATGTTGCTATTGAAGGAAATATGCTCTAGAGGCAATAATAAAGTTGTTATTTTATATTTCCTTATTCATGATAAATGTTTATTATTCATGCTAGAATTGTATTAATTGGAAACCTAAATACATGTGTGAATACATAGACAAACACGGTGTCCGTAGTGAGCCTCTACTTGACTAGCTCGTTGACCAAAATGGTTAAGGTTTCCTAACCATGGACATGAGTTGTCATTTGATAACGGGATCACATCATTAGGAGAATGATGTGATGGACAAGACCCATCCGTTAGCTTAGCATAATGATCGTTCAGTTTTCTTGCTATTGCTTTCTTCATGTCAAATACATATTCCTTCGACTATGAGATTATGCAACTCCTGGATACCGGAGGAATACCTTGTGTGCTATCAAACGTCACAACATAACTGGGTGATTATAAAGATGATCTACTGGTACCTCCAAAGGTGCTTTTCAACTTGGCATAGATCGAGATTAGGATTTGTCACTCCGAGTATTGGAGAGGTATCTCTGGGCCCTCTCGGTAATACACATCATAAGCTTGCAAGCAAACGACTAAGGAGTTAGTCACGAGGTGATTTATTACGGAACGTGTAAAGAGACTTGCTGGTGACGAGATTGAACTAGGTATAGAGGTACCGACGATCGAATCTCGGGCAAGTAACATACCGATGACGAAGGGAATTATGTATGTTGTCATAACGGTTCGACCGATAAATATCTTCGTAGAATATGTAGGAGCCAATATGGGCATCCAGGTTCTGCTAATGGTTATTGACCGGAGAGGTGTCTCGGTCATGTCTACATAGTTCTCGAACCCGTAGGGTCCGCACGCTTAACGTTCGATGACGATTTGTATTATATGAGTTATGTGATTTGGTGACCGAATGTTGTTCGAAGTACCGGAAGAGATCACGGACATGACAAGGAGTCTTGAAATGGTCGAGAGGTAAAGATAGATATATAGGACGATAGTATTCGAACACCGGAAGTGTTCCGGAGGGTACCGGGTACATATTGGGTCACCGGAAGGGGTTCCGGGCACCCCGAGCAAAAGATATGGGCCTAATGGGCCCAGAGGGGAAACACACGAGCCACCAGGGGCTGGTGCGCCCCCCATATGGGCCGAACGAAAAGGGAGAAGGAAAGGGGGATTCGGCCTCCCCCTTCCCTTTCTCCCCCCTCCTCTTTCCTTCCCCCTCCGGCAAATAAGGAAGGGGGCGCCAGCCATGGGAAGACCCCAAGTAGGATTCAGCCTACTTCGGCGCTTCTTTGGCTGCGTCCCCTCCCCCCACCAATATATATGTGGGGGCGCCCCTAGCACACCCCAGAGAATTGCCTAGCCATGTGTGGCGCCCCCCACCATCGTTTACACCCTCGGCCATATTTTCGTAGTGCTTGGCGAAGCCCTGCGAGGATCACTTCACCATCACCATCACTACGCCGTCATGCTGACGGAACTCATCTACTACCACGACGTCTTGCTGGATCAAGAAGGCGAGGGACGTCACCGAGCTGAACGTGTGCAGAACGCGGAGGTGTCGTGCGTTCGGTATTTGATCAGTTGAAGCGCGAAGAAGTTCGATGATACGTCTCCAACGTATCTATAATTTTTTATCGTTCCATGCTATTATATTATCTATTTTGGATGTTTAATGGGCTTTAGTATGCTCTTTTATATTATTTTTGGGACTAACCTATTAACCGGAGGCCCAGTGCCAGTTGCTGTTTTTTTGCCTATTTCAGTGTTTCGCAGAAAAGGAATATCAAACGGAATCCAAATGGAACGAAACCTTCGCGAGGATCTTTCTTGGAAAAGCAATCCAGGAGACTTGGAGTGGAAGTCGGATACGCAACGAGGCGGCCACGAGGCAGGAGGGCGCACCCAGGGGGGTAGGCGCGCCCCCACCCTCGTGGGCCCCTCGTAGCTCCACTGACCTACTTCTTTTGCCTATATATACTCTTATACCCTGAAAACATCTAGGGGAGCCACAAAACCACTTTTCCACTGCCGCAACCTTCTGTACCCATGAGATCCCATCTTGGAGCCTTTTTCGGCGATCTGCCGGAGGGGGATTCGATCACGGAGGGCTTCTACATCAACACCATAGCCTCTCTGATGATGTGTGAGTAGTTTACCACAGACCTTCGGGTCCATAGTTATTAGCTAGATGGCTTCTTCTCTCTCTTTGGTTCTCAATTCAAAGTACTCCTCGATGTTCTTGGAGATCTATTTGATGTAATACTTTTTGCGGTGTGTTTGCCGAGATCCGATGAATTGTGGGTTTATGATCAAGATTATCTATGAACAATATTTGATTGTTCTCTGAATTCTTATATGCATGATTTGATATCTTTGCATGTATCTTCGAATTATCGGCTTAGTTTGGCCTACTAGATTGATTTTCTTGCAATGGGAGAAGTGCTTAGCTTTTGGTTCAATCTTGCGGTGTCCTTTCCCAGTGACAGGAGGGGCAGCAACGCACGTATTGTATTGTTGCCATCGAGAATAAAAAGATGGGGTTTATATCATATTGCTTGAGTTTATCCCTCTACATCATGCCATCTTGCCTAATGCGTTACTCTGTTCTTATGAACTTAATACTCTAGATGCATGCTGGATAGCGGTCGATGTGTGGAGTAATAGTAGTAGATGCAGAATCGTTTCAGTCTACTTGACACGGACGTGATGCCAATGTCCATTATCATGCCTAGGTATTCTCATAACTATGCGCTTTTTTATCAATTGCTCGGCAGTAATTTGTTCACCCACCGTAATATATGCTATCATGAGAGAAGCCACTAGTGAAACCTATGGCCCCCGGTCTATTTTACATCATATTAGTTTCCCGTCAACTTGCCAATTTCTGTCGCCGTTTATTTTGCAATCTTTACTTTCCAATCTATACAACAAAAATAGCAAAAATATTTATCTTATTATCTTTATTAGATCTCACTTTTGCAAGTGGCCGTGAAGGGATTGACAACCCCTTTATTGCGTTGGTTGCAAGGTTCTTGATTGTTTGTGCAGGTACTAGGCGATTTGCGTGTAGTCTCCTACTGGATTGATACCTTGGTTCTCAAAAACTGAGGGAAATACTTACACTACTTTGCTGCATCACCCTTTCCTCTTCAAGGGAAAACCAACGCATGCTCAAGAGGTAGCAAGAAGGATTTCTGGCACCGTTGCCGGGGAGATCTACGCTCAAGTCAAGACATACCAAGTACCCATCAAAAACTCTTATCCCTCGCATTACATTATTTGCCATTTGCCTCTCGTTTGCCTCTCCCCCACTTCAGCTTTGCCGTTTTATTCGCCCTTTTTTGTTCATCTCTTTTCGCTTGCTTCTTGTGTTCTTGGGTGTTAGTGTGCCTGTTTGCTTCGATGGCTCTACCAAAAAGCGTTGATCCTCACCTTCGAAGGTTGGAAGAAATTGAAAACAACATTAGAAGCTTTATGTCTTTGCAATTCGAGCATTATAATTTCTTCAGAAGCGGGCTTAAAGAACAAAAAAGTTTTATGGAGTACATGAACAAAGAGCTCGATGATATGTCTAAGGAATTTTATAGTTTGAAATCTCAGTTTGCTCATCTTGAAAATTTAGTAGGTCAAATTTTGGATAAGCAGGCCACCTTAGTTAATAAGATGGCCGCCAAACTGGAAGAGCTAGAGGGTAATAATGATGAAGATCTAAAAGTGATTGATGTGTCTCCTATTAAATCTTTGTTTTCCAATATGAATCTTTATAAAGATGGGACTGGAGATGAGTCAACTTTAGTTAAAAGGCGTCCCAATGATTCGGAGTTTTTAGATCTTGATGCTAAACTTAATAAAAGTGGGATTGAAGAGGTCAAAACTTTACATAGCAATGAACCCACTATTTTGGATTTCAAGGAATTTAATTATGATAATTGCTCTTTGATAGATTGTATTTCCTTGTTGCAATCCGTGTTAAATTCTCCTCATGCTTATGATCAAAATAAAGCTTTTACTAAACATCGTTGATGCTTTAATGCAATCCTATGAAGAAAAGCTTGAGCTAGAAGTTTCTATTCCTAGAAAACTTTATGATGAGTGGGAACATACTATTAAAATTAAGATTAAAGATCATGAATGCTATGCTTTATGTGATTTGGGTGCTAGTGTTTCCATGATTCGAAATACTTTGTGTGATGTGTTAGGTTTCCGTGAATTTGATGATTGCTCCTTAAATTTGCAAACTTGCGGATTCCACCATTAAGAAACCTATGGGAAGGATTAATGATGTTCTTATTGTTGCAAATAGGAATTATGTGCCCATAGATTTCATTGTTCTTGATATAGATTGCAATCCTACATGTCCTATTATTCTTGGTAAACCTTTCCTTAGAACGATTGGTGCAACTATTGACATGAAAGAAGGAAATATTATATTCCAATTTCCGTTAAGGAAAGGCATGGAACACTTTCCTATAAATAAAATAAAATTACCTTATGAATCTATTATGAGAGCCACATATGTATTACATACCAAAGATGATAATACCTAGATATATTCTTGCTTTATGCCTAGCTAGGGGCGTTAAACGATAGCGCTTGTTGGGAGGCAACCCAATTTTATTTTTGTTCCTTGTTTTTTGTTCATGTTTAGTAATAAATAATTAATCTAGCCTCTGTTTAGATGTGGTTTTATGTTTTAATTAGTGTTTCTGCCTAGTAGAACCTTTGGAAAGACTTGGGTGAAGTCTTTGCGATCTTGCTGTAAAAAACAGAAACTTTAGCGCTCACGAGATTAGCTGCCATTTTTTACTGAAGAATGATTTTAGGTTGATTCTTTTTGCCGATGATTAATACATAAATACCTCACTTCCTAAAATTTATTTCAGAATTTTTGGAGTTCTAGATTACTACAGACTGTTTTGTTTTTAACAGATTCTGTTTTTCGTGTGTTGTTTGCTTATTTTGATGAATCTATGGCTAGTATCGGGGGGTATGAACCATAGAGAAGTTGGAATACAGTAGGTTTAACACCAATATAAATAAAGAATGAGTTCATTACAGTACCTTAAAGTGGTGGTTTGTTTTCTTACACTAACGGAGCTCATGAGATTTTCTGTTTAAGTTTTTTGTTGTGAAGTTTTCAAGTTTTTGGGTAAAGATTTGATGGATTTTGGAATAAGGAGTGGCAAGAGCCTAAGCTGGGGGATGCCCAAGGTACCCCAAGGTAAAATTCACGGACAACCAAAAGCCTAATCTTGGGGATGCCCCGGAAGGCATCCCCTCTTTCGTCTTCGTCTATCGGTAACTTTACTTGAGGCTATATTTTTATTCACCACATGATATGTGTTTTGCTTGGAGCGTCTTGTATGATTTGAGTCTTTGCTTTTTAGTTCACCACAATCATCCTTGCTGTACACACCTTTTGGAGAGACACACATGAATCGGAATTTATTAGAATACTCTATGTGCTTCACTTATATCTTTTGAGCTAGATGATTTTGCTCTAGTGCTTCACTTATATCTTTTTAGAACACGGTGGTGGTTTTATTTTATAGAAATTATTGATCTCTCATGCTTCACTTATATTATTTTGAGAGTATTTTAGAACAGCATGGTACTTTGCTATGGCTATAAAATTAGTCCTAATATGATAGGCATCCAAGATGGGTATAATGAAAACTTTCATATAGAGAGCATTAAATACTATGAGAAGTTTGATACTTGATAATTGTTTTGAGATATAAAGATAGTAATATTAGAGTCGTGCTAGTTGAGTAATTGTGAAATTGAGAAATACTTGTGTTGGGGTTTGCAAGTCCCGTAGCATGCACGTATGGTAACTATTGTGTGACAAATTTGAAGCATGAGGTGTTCTTTGATTGCTTTCCTTATGAGTGGCGGTCGGGGACGAGCGATGGTCTTTTCCTACCAATCTATCCCCCTAGGAGCATGCACGTAGTACTTTGGGTTTGATGAATTGTACATTTTTGCAATAAGTATGTGAGTTCTTTATGACTAATGTTGAGTCCATGGATTATACGCACTCTCACCCTTCCATCATTGCTAGCCTCTTCGGTACCGTGCATTGCCCTTTCTCACCTCGAGAGTTGGTGCAAACTTCGCCGGTGCATCCAAACCCCGTGATATGATACGCTCTATCACACATAAGCCTCCTTATATCTTCCTCAAAACAGCCACCATACCACCTATTATGGCATTTCCATTGCCATTCCGAGATATATTGCCATGAAACTTTCCATCGTTCCATTTATTATGACACGCTTCATCATTGTCATATTGATTTGCATGATCATGTAGTTGACATCGTATTTGTGGCAAGGCCACCATTCATTTTTGATACATGTCCCTCTTGATTCATTGCATATCCCGGTACACCGCCAAAGGCATTCACATAGAGTCATATTTTGTTCTAAGTATCGAGCTGTAATTCTTGAGTTGTAAGTAAATAAAAGTGTGATGATCTTCATTATTAGAGCATTGTCCCATGTGAGGAAAGGACGATGGAGACTGTGATTCCCCCATAAGTCGGGATGAGACTACGGACGAAAAAATAAATAAAAGAGGCCAAAGAAGCCCACCAAAAAAATGATGAGAGAAAAAGAGAGAAGGGACAATGTTACTATCCTTTTTCCATACTCATGCTTCAAAGTAGCACCATGATCTTCATGATAGAGAGTCTCTTATTTTGTCACTTTCATATACTTGTGGGAATTTTTCATTATAGAACTTGGCTTGTATATTCCAATGATGGGCTTCCTCAAAATGTCCTAGGTCTTCGTGAGCAAGTGAGTTGGATGCACACCCACTTAGTTTCTTTTGTTGAGCTTTCATACATTTATAGCTCTAGTGCATCCGTTGCATGGCAATCCCTACTCCTCGCATTGACATCAATTGATGGGCATCTCCATAGCCCGTTGATTAGCCGCGTCGATGTGAGACTTTCTCCTTTTTTGTCTTCTCCACACGACCTCCATCATCATATTCTATTCCACCCATAGTGCTATGTCCATGGCTCGCGCTCATATATTGCGTGAAAGTTGAAAAAGTTTGAGAATACTAAAGTATGATACAATTGCTTGGCTTGTCATCGGGGTTGTGCATGATGAGAGCATTTTGTGTGACGAAAATGAAGCATGGCCAAACTATATGATTTTGTAGGGATGAGCTTTCTTTGGCTATGTTATTTTGAGAAGATATAACTGCTTGGTTAGTATGCTTGAAGTATTATTATTTTTATGTCAATATTAAAATTTTGTCTTGAATCTTTCGGATCTGAACATTCATGCCACAATAAAGAAAATTACATTGAAAATATGTTAGGTAGCATTCCACATCAAAAATTCTGTTTTTATCATTTACCTACTCGAGGACGAGCAGGAATTAAGCTTGGGGATGATGATACGTCTCCAACGTATCTATAATTTTTGATCGTTCCATGCTATTATATTATCTGTTTTGGATGTTTAAAGGGCTTTAATATGCTCTTTTATATTATTTTTGGGACTAACCTATTAACCGGAGGCCCAGTGCCAGTTGCTGTTTTTGCCTATTTCAGTGTTTCACAGAAAAGGAATATCAAACGGAATCCCATGGAACAAAACCTTCGCGAGGATCTTTCTTGGAACAAACGCAATCCAGGAGACTTGGAGTGGAAGTCAGAGACGCAACGAGGCGGCCACGAGGCAGGAGGGCGCGCCCAGGGGGTAGGCGCGCCCCCACCCTCGTGGGCCCCTCGTAGCTCCACCGACCTACTTCTTTCGCCTATATATACTCTTATACCCTGAAAACATCCAGGGGAGCCACAAAACCACTTTTCCACCGCCGCAACCTTATGTACCCATGAGATCCCATCTTGGGGCCTTTTCCAGCGATCTGCCGGAGGGGGATACGATCACGGAGGGCTTCTACATCAACACCATAGCCTCTCCGATGATGTGTGAGTAGTTTACCACAGACCTTCGGGTCCATAGTTATTAGCTAGATGGCTTCTTCTCTCTCTTTGGTTCTCAATACAAAGTTCTCCTCGATGTTCTTGGAGATCTATTCGATGTAATACTTTTTGCGGTGTGTTTGCCGAGATCCGATGAATTGTGGGTTTATGATCAAGATTATCCATGAACAATATTTGATTCTTCTCTGAATTCTTATATGCATGATTTGATATCTTTGCAAGTCTCTTCGAATTATCGGTTTAGTTTGGCCTACTAGATTGATCTTTCTTGCAATGGGAGAAGTGCTTAGCTTTGGGTTCAATCTTGCGGTGTCCTTTCCCAGTGACAGCAGGGGCAGCAAGGCACGTATTGTATTGTTGCCATCGAGGATAAAAAGATGTGGTTTATATCATATTGCTTGAGTTTATCCCTCTACATCATGTCATCTTGCCTAATGTGTTACTCTGTTCTTATGAACTTAATACTCTAGATGCATGCTGGATAGCAGTCGATGTGTGGAGTAATAGTAGTAGATGGAGAATTGTTTTGGTCTACTTGACACGGACGTGATGCCTATGTTCATGATCATGCCTAGATATTCTTATAACTATGCGCTTTTCTATCAATTGCTCGGCAGTAATTTGTTCACCCACCGTAATATATGCTATCATGAGAGAAGCCACTAGTGAAACCTATGGCCCCCGAGTCTATTTTACATCATATTAGCTTCCCGTCAACTTGCCAATTTCCGTCGTCGTTTATTTCGCAATCTTTACTTTCCAATCCATACAAAAAAATACCAAAAATATTTATCTTATTATCTTTACCAGATCTCACTTTTGCAAGTGGTCGTGAAGGGATTGACAACCCCTTTATCGCGTTGGTTGCAAGGTTCTTGATTGTTTGTGTAGGTACTAGGCGATTTGCGTGTAGTCTCCTACTGGATTGATACCTTGGTTCTCAAAAACTGAGAATACTTACGCTACTTTGCTGCATCACCCTTTCCTTTTCAAGGGAAAACCAACACATGCTCATGAGGTAGCATTCGACTACATCAACCACATTGAGAAACGCTTCTTCTTACAGTCTACGAGGGTACGTAGACACTCTCACCCTCATTGCTATGCATCTCCATGGATAGATCACTGCGTGTGCGTAGAATTTTTTTTGTTTTCCATGCAACGATTCCCAAAAGTGCATCATGAGCCAGGTCTATGCGTAGATGATATGCACGAGTAAAGCACAAAGAGTTGTGGGCGGTGATATTCATACTTCTTACCACCAACGTCTTATTTTGATTCGGCGGTATTGTGGGATGAAGCGGACCAGACCAAACTTACATGTCCATGCACATGAGACCGGTTCCACCGACAGACATGCAACTAGTTTTGCATAAAGGTGGCTAGCGGGTGTCTGTTTCTCCTACTTTTGTTGAATCAAATTTGACTGCGGCCAGTCCTTGAAGAAGGTTAAAACAGCAAACTTGACGAAATACCGTTGTTGTTTGATGCGTAGGTAAGAACGGTTCTTGCTAGAAGCCCGTAGCAGCCACGTAAAACTTGCAACAACAAAGTAGAGGAGATATGTTGTGATGTGATATGGTCAAGACATGATGTGATATACATTATTGTATGAGATGATCATGTTTTGTGAAAGTTATCGGCAACCGGTAGGAGCCTTATGGTTGTCTCTTTATTGTATGAAATGCAAACGTCATGTAATTGCTTTACTTTATCACTATGTGTTAGGGATAGTTGTAGAGGCAATAGTTGGTGAGACGACCACGACGCAACGATGAAGATCAAGGTGTTGATCCGGTGACGATGGAGATCATTATGATGCTTTGGAGATGGAGATCAAAAGCACAAGATGATGATGGCCATATCATGTCACATATTTTGATTGCATGTGATGTTTATCTTTTATGCATCTTATTTTGCTTAGTGCGGCGGTAGCATTATAAGATGATCCCTTAACTAAATTTCAAGGTAAAAGTGTTCTCCCTGAGTATTCACCGTTGCTACAGTTCGTCGTGTTGAGACACCACATGATGATCGGGTGTGATAGACTCTACGTTCACATACAACGGGTGCAAGACAGTTTTGCACATGTGGAATACTTGGTTTAAACTTGACGAGCCTAGCATGTATAGACATGGACTGGGAACACTGGAGACTGAAAGGTCGAACGTGAATCATATAGTAGATATGATCAACATAGAGATGTTCACCATTGATGCATCTCACGTGATGATCGGACATGGATTAGTTGATTTGGATCACGTATCATATAGATGATTTGAGGGATGTCTATCTAAGTCGGAGTTCTTAAGTAATTTGATTGATTGAACTTAATTTATCATGAACTTAGTCCTGATAGTATTTGCATATCTATGTTGTAGATCAATGGCCCGTGCTACCGTTCCCCTAAATTTTAATGCGATCCTAGAGAAAGCTAAGTTGAAAGATGATAGTAGCGACTACACGGACTAGGACCGTAACTTGAGGATTATCCTCATTACTGCACAGAAGAATTATGTCCTTGATGCACTGCTAGGTGAAAGGCCTGCTGCAGGAGCAGATCGGATGTTTTGAACGTCTGGCAAGCTCGATCTCATGAATACTCGATAGTTCAGTGTGCCATGCTTTACAGCTTAGAATCGGGACTTCAAAGAGATTTTGAATGTCATGGACCATATGAGATGTTCCAGGAGTTGAAGTTAATATTTCAAGCAAATTCCCTAGTTGAGAGATATGAAGTCTCCAACAAGTTCTATAGCTGCAAGATGGAGGAGAATAGTTATGTCAGTGAACACATACTCAAAATGTGTGGGTATCATAATCACTTGACTTAGCTGGGAGTTAATCTTCTAGTTGATAGTGTTATTGACAGAGTTCTTCAATCGCTGCCACCAAGCTACAAAGGCTTCGTGATGAACTATAATATGCAAGGGATGGACAAGATAATTCCCGAGCTCTTCGCAATGCTCAAAGATGCGGAGGTAGAAATGAAGAAGGGGCATCAAGTGTTCATGGTTAACAAGACCACTAGTTTCAAGAAAAAGGGCAAGGGAAAGAAAGAGAACTTCAAGAAGAATGGCAAGCAAGTTTCCACTCCCGGGAAGAAGCCCAAAGCTGGACCCAAGCCTGAAACCGAGTGCTTCTACTACAAAGGGAATCGTCACTGGAAGCGGAACTGCCCCAAGTATTTGGCGGATAAGAAGGATGGCAAAGTGAACAAAGGTATATTTGATATACATGTTATCGATGTGTACCTTACTAATGCTCGTAGTAGCGCTTGGGTATTTGATACTGGTTCGGTTGCTCATATTTGTAACTCAAAACAGGAGCCGCGGATTAAACGAAGATTGGCTAAGGATGAGGTGACGATGCGCGTCGGGAATGGTTCCAAGGTCGATGTGATCGTCATCGACACGCTACCTCTACATCTACCTTCGGGATTAGTTTTAGACCTGAATAATTGTTATTTGGTGCCAGCGTTGCGCATGAACATTATATCTGGATCTTGTTTGGTGTGAGATGGTTATACATTTAAATCATAGAATAATGGTTGTTCTATTTATATGAGTAATATCTTTTATGGTCATGCACCCTTGAATAGTGGTCTATTTTTGTTGAATCTCGATTGTGGTGATACACATATTCATAATATTGATGCCAAACGATGCAAAGTTAATAATGATAGTGCAACATATTTGTGGCACTGCCATTTAGGTCATATTGGTGTAAAGTGCATGAAGAAACTCCACACAGATGGGCTTTTGGAATCACTTGATTATGAATCTTTGATACTTGCGAACCATGCCTCATGGGCAAGATGACTAAAACTCCATTCTCCGGAACAAAGGAGCGAGCCAATGACTTATTGGAAATAATACATACCGATGTATGCGGTCCAATGAGTGTTGAGGCACGCGGCGGGTATCGTTATTTTCTGACCTTCGCAGGAGATTTGAGCAAATATGGGTGTATCTACTTAATGAAACACAAGTCTAAAACATTTGAAAAGTTCAAAGAATTTCTGAGTGAAGTAGAGAATCATCGTAATAAGAAAATAAAGTTTCTATGATCTGATCGCGGAGTGAATATTTGAGTTACAAGTTTGGCCTTCATTTAAAACAATGTGGAATAGTTTCACAACTCACGCCACCTGGAACACCACAGCGTAATGGTGTGTCCGAATGTCGTAACCATACTTTATTAGATATGGTGCGATCTATGATGTCTCTTACCGATTTCCAGTATCGTTTTGGGGTTATGCATTAGAGACAGTTGCATTCAAGTTAAATAGGGCACCGTCTAAATCCGTTGAGACGACACCATATGAACTGTCATTTGGTAAGAAACCTAAGCTGTAATTTCTTAAAGTTTGGGGTTGCGACACTTATGTCAAAAGGCTTCAGCCTGATAAGCTCGAACCCAAATCGAAGAAGTGTGTCTTCATAGGATACCCTAAGGAAACAATTGGGTACACCTTCTACCACAGATCTGAAGGCAAGATCTTTGTTGCCAAGAATGGAACATTTCTAGAGAAGGAGTTTCTCTCGAAAGAAGTGAGTGAGAGGAAAGTAGAACTTGATGAGGTAATTGTACCTTCTCTTGAATTGGAAAGTAGCACATCAGAGAAATCCGTTCCCATGATGCCTACACCAACTAGAGAGGAAGCTAATGATGATGATCATGAAACTTCAGATCAAGTTATTACTGGACCTCGTTGGTTGAACAGAGCATGTTCCACACCATAGTGGTACGGTAATCCTGTTCTGGAAGTCATGTTACAAGACCATGACGAACCTACGAACTATGAAGAAGCTATGATGAGCCCAGGTTCCGATAAATGGCTTGAGGCCATGAAATCTGAGATAGGACCCATGTATGAGAACAAAGTGTGGACTTTGGTGGACTTGCCCGATGATCAGCAAGCCCATAGAGAATAAATGGATCTTCAAGAAGAAGATTGACGCTGATGGTAATGTTACTGTCTACAAAGCTTGACTTGTCGCGAAAGGTTTTCGACAAGTTCAAGGAGTTGACTACGATGAGACTTTCTCACCCGTAGCGATGCTTAAGTCTGTCTGAATCATGTTAGCAATCACTACTAGGGAAAACCTTATACATAGAGGTATAGCAGTAGCGCTGGTCAAAACTAAGCGCTGCTGCTACTTAGTAGTAGCGCTTGCCACAAAATCATGCTACAACTATAGTTGTAGCAGTAGCGGGTCTGCCCAAAAAAGCGCTACTACTATAATTCCCACACTGTTGCCGGTAGGCTAGGAATAGTAGTAGCGAGCCTGAGGGAAACACGCTATTGCTAAGTGCCTTGTAGCAGTGCATTTCTGTTGTAGAGCGCTACTTCTAAGAAAAAGAAAATAAGTAGAGAAATAAATAGAAAGTAAATGAAAATGAAAGAAATAGAAAAAGGAGGAATGAAAAAAAGAAAAAGAAATGAAAAATAAAAATAGTGGAGAAAGGCACAGCAGTAGCGCTTGTCCTCACAAAGAGCTATATCTACATTAGCAGTAGTGTGTTTTGTGTCCCCGCGCTATAGCTAAGTTCCTCAGATAAAAGGAGAAGAATAAGGAAAATAAATAGCCACCTCTTGTAGCAGTACCACGTTTTCCAGACCAGCACTACTGCTAGTTTGATGTAACCACGCGCGGGCTCAAAATTTTGCTAAGTCCTTTTCCCCCTCTCCCCCCTATTCCCCTAACTCCCCCAACTCCTCTCTCGCCGCTGTCGAACGCGCGCGCCGTCGACCTCACCGCCGCCGCCCGAGGTTGCCCTCAACCTCACCGCCGCCACCCGAGCCGCCCTCGACTTCACCGTCGCCGCCCTCGACCTCACCGCCGCCGCCCGAGCCCGCCCTCGCCGCCGACCGTAAGGCTCTCCCTCTCCTCTCCCCTGCCCTCCTCTCTCTCTGGTAGGGCAATTCATATGTTGCTGCTTGATGATGTTCATATATATGAACCCTAGGTGTTCATATGAACCCTAGATTTGTTTAGGGCAGTAGGCATGTTTTTAGCATTTAGGAAAAAAGATGAGCAATTTTTTTAGGAAATTAGCTAGGGCAAATTTTGATTTAAATGCCTAAACAGTAATTCCATTTAGCTTTAAATTAACAGAGGGTATATAAATTATAGTAGCATTTAGCTTTAAATTAATAGAGGCTATAAACATAAAACTGTAGCATTTAGCTATAAAAAATTATTTGGACTATGGATTTTTGAAAAGACCACTATTTTTCAAGGAAAAGAATTTAGGCAAGTTTATTTTAAATATGATCCCTTCCTAGACTTTTAGCTTTAACAAAAAACAAAAGCATTTAGCTAAAAATAAAAAATAGTAGCTATGGCATTTAGCTATAAACAAGAAACAGAATTGATGTTATATGATATATGTCATTGATGTTCATTTGCATATTCCATTATTGTTGATTATATGTTTTCATTGAAGTGGTCATGTTATATCTTTTCATTGAAGTGGTTCGATTGTGCCCAAGTGGCATTTTTTTGTTTCCAGGGAATGAAGCCAAGTGGCCTATGTTTTGCCGGAATGTTGATTCATTTCCGTTCCGGCAAATTTCAGGTGCTCGATTTGTCCACTTTTTAGCAAAGGTCATGCCGAAATTTCCGTGAATTTCGGCATGACTTGTGCTACAAACTAGGACATATCGAGTGCCCGGGATATGCCGCACCAGGAAGGAATCAATGTTCCTGCAAAACATAGGCCTTTTTATGTCATTATTCATTTTATTAGGTCTAGAATTAATTGAGTAGATTTAATCATAGGAAACATGGCTAGCAACGATGAAAGACAGGGCTCTGGTGATTGCGATGACGTCTACCTGGCGGCAGACGAATTTTTGAACCTTGCCGATGATAAAAGGTTGTTGTTGCTGGGCCCACCTGTCACATCGGAGACTGAGACCGACATCGAGACCGGCGCTGAGACTGAGACCAGCGTCGAGACCGGCACCGAGATTGGCGGAGCCGGTATAGAACCGAAACGAAAGAGGCAACAGCGCCCAAACCAGCTCATCACTACTGGAGTGGTGATCACGGAGGTGGACGACGACAATTTTGAGCCAAAAGAGCCTGAGGAAGCGTGATCGTGCTACGGCAATCAAATAGGCTACATCGTACGGACAACCGCTACCATCAATGACGAGAAACTAAAGAAGATAGAAAATATGAGGCCCTCCCTCCTAAGGAAGCTGCACCAGGTATTCTTGTTCCCGGGCTGGGATGAAAAGAAATATACTGATCCACATAAAGACCCGGCGATGAAGAAGATAAACAAATGCGCCATGAGCAAGTTTTGCGACGCGTTGGCCACCTGGAAAGTAAGGGTGAAACATCGGATCATCAACAAAAAGGAACCCTACTCAGAGATTGTAAAGGATAATCCGACAATCACGGAAGAGCAGTTTGAAATATTCAAGGCGGCTTGCGATGTCGAAGCTGCCAAAGAAAAGTCGAAGTACATGAAGGGGCTTAAATAGAGGAACATGGGGTGCCACCACCTCGGAAGCCGTGGTTACGCGGGGAAGAGGTCCATATGGGCCAAGGAGGACGCGGAACGCGAAAGTCTGGGCATCCAAGACCCCTTGGCGGAGTTCACCGTCCCGCAATAGCATGACGTCCTCAGGGCCCGGTACCATTGGGACCCAGTCAAGAAGGTTTTTGAGACGGACCCGGTAACGACGGAGTTCATGAGACTGGTGGTAATTTTAGTTTCTGGTCAATTCGACTGCACGTTTAGTCATATTTGTAAACGATCATTGTTCCTTTCACAGAGAGAGCAGCACAGGATTGCGGCCGAAAGCGACTCGCCGTCTGGGGCGTTGGCGAGGCCCAAGTGGGACACCCCATTCAAACGGGCCTTGAACATATTGAAACGACTCCTAGTGGACACTCGGCCGTCGTATGGACGCGTGCACGGTGTCGGAGACGGCGCCACATGGAATAAGTAATACCGTGAGACCACGGAGGAGAGAAAGGAAAGACGAAGGTTAACTGAAGAAAACATTGACAAGAAGGTTGAGATTGCGGTTGAGAAGAAATCGGTTGAGATAGTCGCAACAGCGGTAGCTGGCGCAAAACAAGTGTTTGCAGATTTGTATGGTGTCTTGGTTCCGGCCGTCGTCACTTGGAGCAGGCAAAATCCAAATAAAAATGCAGCGGACTTTCCCCTTGCTGACTTCTTTGGGAGTAGCTCAACTAGCGTTGCACCAGCACCTGCTCCTGCACCGGCTCCCGCACCTGCTCATAGCAGCCCATCCTCCATCTCGGACATGCTCGGTGGTGCTTCGTCTTTGGCTGAGCTCGGTGCCCTCACGGTACCTGTCACACCGGCCCTCTTCAATAAATGTATAATCTCCCGTTTTCGTTGCCTTTTGGATGTCTCACGTCACAGACATGTCTTTGCAGGCCAACGTAACCCCGCGCACCATATTATACACCATCAGCGAACAGAAGGTGGACGTAGGGAAGGCAACGATAATGAAGTCGAAGGAACAATTGTTCCACAGTCGGCTGATCCCCCCTGACATCTTCAAGGTTTCCGTGGCCAGTGTCAAACCTGGCCACGAGAATTTGGCTCCTCCGGTACTAGGGGGATGACGACGAGACCCCGCGGCGGCTTGGTGATTGCAAGGGGTCCTCTATTGGCCAAAGAGTCTGCTTCGTCTGGAGGCGGCCGGGAGCACACCCACGACCATGCAGCCTCAGCAACGCATGAACATCAACACCCCACCTACCCAATTATGTATGATGAGACATGTCATGTAACTTGTATAGCTATATCGTGATTATGATGTGACGACATGATTTGTGTTGGTATGATGAGACTATTATGTGTATGACATGATGAGCATATTGCATGTTTATGATATGATTAGAATACTATATAAAACCTATACAAAAACATCACAAATACGCAGCAAAAAAAGATATGAGAAAATATAGTAGTAGCGCTCTTTAGCGCTGGACAGGAAAATGCTACTACTAAAGCACTTAGCAATAGCGCTGGTACGGGAAGCGCTGCTGCTAATTTGGTATAGCAGTAGCGCGTGTCTGCTACACGTTAGCTGTAGCGCCTTATCAGTAGCGTGGGTACCCGCGCTACTGATACACAAAATACCCGCGCTACTGCTAGGCTTTTCCCTAGTAGTGAATTGCGGCAATTTATGATTATGAAATCTCACAAATGGGCGTCAAAACTGCATTTCTTAATAGATTTCTTAAAGAAGAGTTGTATATGATGCAACCAGAAGGTTTTGTCGATCCTAAAGGTGCTAACAAAGTGTGCAAGCTCTAGCGATCCATCTATGGACTGGTGCAAGCATCTCGGAGTTGGAATATACGCTTTGATGAGGTGATCAAAGTATATGGTTTTATATAGACTTTCGGAGAAGCCTGTATTTACAAGAAAGTGAGTGGGAGTTCTGTAGCATTTCTAATATTATATGTGAATAACATATTGTTGATTGGAAATGATGTAGAATTTCTGGATAGCATAAAAGGATACTTGAATAAGAGGTTTTCAATGAAAGACCTCGGTGAAGCTGCTTATATATTGGGCATCAAGATCTATAGAGATAGATCAAGACGCTTAATAGGACTTCACAAAGCACATACCTTGATAAAGTTTTGAAGAATTTCAAAATGGATCCGTCAAAGAAAGGGTTCTTGCCTGTATGACAAGGTGTGAAGTTCAGTCAGACTCAAAGCCCAACCACTGTAGAAGATAGAGAGAAAATGAAAGTCATTCCCAATGCCTCAGCCATAGGTTCTATCATGTATGATATCTTGTGTACCAGACCTGGTGTGTGCCTTGCCATAAGTCTGGCAGGGAGGTACCAAAGTAATCCAGGAGTGGATCACTGGACAGCGGTCAAGAACATCCTGAAGTACCTGAAAAGGAAAAAGGATATGTTTCTAGTTTATGGAGGTGACAAAGAGCTCGTCGTAAATGGTTACGTCGATGCTAGCTTTGACACTGATCTGAATGACTCTAAGTCACAAACTAGATACATATTTGTATTGAATGGTGGAGCTGTCAGTTGGTGCAGTTCCAAGCAGAGCGTCGTGGCGGGATCTACGTGTGAAGCGGAGTACATCGCTGCTTCGGAAGCAGCAAATGAAGGAGTCTGGATGAAGAAGTTCATATCCGATCTAGGTGTAATACCTAGTGCATAGGATCCAATGAAAATCTTTTGTGACAATACTGGAGCAATTGCCATAGCGAAGGAATCCAGATTTAACAAAAGAACGAAACACATCAAGAGACGCTTCAACTCCATCCATGATCAAGTCAGGAGGGAGACATAGAGATTTGCAAAATACATACGGATCTGAATATAGCAGACCCATTGACTAAGCCTATTCCATGAGCAAAACATGATCAGCACCAAGACTCCATGGGTGTTAGATTCATTACAATGTAATCTAGATTATTGACTCTAGTGCAAGTGGGACACTGAAGGAAATATTCCCTAGAGGCAATAATAAAGTTGTTATTTTATATTTCCTTATTTACGATAAATGTTTATTATTCATGCTAGAATTGTATTAATCGGAAACCTAAATACATGTGTGAATACATAGACAAACACGGTGTCCCTAGTGAGCCTCTACTTTCCTAGCTCGTTGACCAAAATGGTTATGGTTTCCTAACCATGGACATGAGTTGTCATTTGATAACGGGATCACATCATTAGGAGAATGATGTGATGGACAAGACCCATCCGTTAGCTGAGCATAATGATCGTTCAGTTTTATTGCTATTACTTTCTTCACGTCAAATACATATTCCTTCGACTATGAGATTATGCAACTCCTGGATACCAGAGGAATACCTTGTGTGCTATCAAATGTCACAACGTAACTGGGTGATTATAAAGATGATCTACTGGTACCTCCAAAGGTGCTTTTCAAGTTGGCATAGATCGAGATTACGATTTGTCACTCCGAGTATCGGAGAGGTATCTCTGGGCCCTCTCGGTAATACACATCATAAGCTTGCAAGCAAATGACTAAGGAGTTAGTCACGAGGTGATGTATTACGGAACAAGTAAAGAGACTTGCTGGTAATGAGATTGAACTAGGTATAGAGATACCGACGATCGAATCTCGGGCAAGTAACATACCGATGACAAAGGGAATTACGTATGTTGTCATAACGGTTCGACCGATAAAGATCTTCGTAGAATATGTAGGAGCCAATATGGGCATCCAGGTTCCGCTATTGGTTATTGACCGGAGAGGTGTCTCCGTCATGTCTACATAGTTCTCGAACCCGTAGGGTCTGCACGTTTAACGTTCGATGACGATATTATATTATATGAGTTATGTAATTTGGTGACCGAATGTTGTTCGGAGTCCCAGATGAGATCACAGACATGATTAGGAGTCTCGAAATGGTCGAGAGGTAAAGATTGATATATAGGATGATAGTATTCGGACACCGGAAGTGTTCTGGAGGGTACCAGGTACATACCGGGTCACCAGAAGGGGTTCCGGGCACCCCCCCCCCCCCACAAAAGATATGGGCCTAATGGGCCAAGAGGGGAAACGCACTAGCCACCAGGGGCCAGTGCCCCCCCCATATGGGCCGAACCAAAAGGGACAAGGAAAGGGGGGATTCGGCCTCCCCCTTCCCTCCCCCCTCTTTCCTTCCCCCTACGGCAAATAAGGAAGAGGGGGCGCCGGCCATGGGAAGACCCCAAGTAGGATTCGGCTACTTGGGCACCTCCTTGGCTGCCTCCCCTCCCCTTCCCACCTATATATACGTGGGGGGTGCTACCTCTTGAGCTTGCGTTGGTTTTTCCATTGAAGAGGAAAGGGTGATGCAGCAAAGTAGCGTAAGTATTTCCCTCAGTTTTGAGAACCAAGGAATCAATCCAGTAGGAGACAACGCGCAAGCCACCGAATACCTGCACAAACAAACACCAACCTTGCACCCAACGCGATAAAGGGGTTGTCAATCCCTTCACGGTTAATTGCAACATGAGATCTGATAGAGATGGATAAACAGTAAAGTAATGTTTTTTGGTATTTTTAGCTTATGAAACAGAAAGTAAAAGATTACAAAGAAAGTAAATAGGAAACTAGAATTGTAGATCGGAAACTTATATGATAGAAAATAGACCCGAGGGGCATAGGTTTCACTAGAGGCTTCTCTCAAGACAGAAAACATTATGGTGGGTGAACAAATTATTGTCGAGCAATTGATAGAAAAGCGCAAAGTTATGACGATATCTAAGGCAATGATCATGAATATAGGCATCACGTCCGTGTCAAGTAGATCAAAACGATTCTGCATCTACTACTGTTACTCCACACATCGATCGCTATCCAGCATGCATCTAGAGTATTAAGTTCATAAAGAATGGAGTAACGCCTTAAGCAAGATGACATGATGTAGAGGAATTAACTCAAACAATATGATTAAAAGCCAATCTTTTTATCCTCGATGGCAACAATACAATACGTGTCGGTTCCCCTTCTGTCACTAGGATCGAGCACTGCAAGATTGAACCCAAAGCTAAGCACTTCTCTCATTGCAAGAAAAACCAATCTAGTTGGCCAAACCAAATCGATAGTTCAAAGAGACTTGCAAAGATATCAAATCATGCATATAAGAATTCAGAGGAGATTCAAATAATATTCATAGATAAGCTGATCATAAATCCACAATTCATCGGATCTCCGCAAACACACCGCAAAAGAGTATTACATCGAATAGATCTCCAAGAACATCGAGGAGAACTTTGTATTGAGAATCAAAGAGAGAGAAGAAGCCATCTAGCTACTAGCTATGGACCCGTAGGTCTAAGGTAAACTACTCACGCTTCATCAGAGAGGCAATGGTGTTGATGTAGAACCCCTCCATGATTGAATCCCCCTCCGGCAGGATGCCGGAAAAGGCCCCAAGATGGGATCTCACGGGTATAGAAGGTTGCGGCGGTGGAAAAGTGGTTTCGTGGCTCCCCTGGAAGGTTTTGGGGTATAAGAGTATATATAGGAGGAAGATCTAGGTCCGGAGGCCACCGAGGGGACCACAAGGTTGGGGGCACGCCCTCCACCCTTGTGGCCGCCTCGTGGCTCTTCTGACTTGCACTCCAAGTCTCCTAGGTGTCTTCTGGTCCAAGAAAAATCATCGCAAAAGTTTTATTCCGTTTGGTATTCCTTTTCTGCGAAACTCTAAAACAAGGAAAAAATAGAAACTGGCACTGGGCTCTAGGTTAAAGGTTAGTCCAAAAACATATAAAATAGCACATTAATGCATATAAAACATCCAAAACAGATAATATAATAGCATGGAACAATCAAAAATTATAGATACGTTGGAGATGTATCAAGCATCCCCAAGCTTAATTCCTTCTCGTCCTCGAGTAGGTAAATGATAAAAACAGAATTTTTGATGTGGAATGCTACCTAACATATTTATCCATGTAATTATCTTTATTGTGGCATGAATGTTCAGATCCGGAAGATTCAAAACAAAAGTTTAATATTGACATAAAAACAATAGTACTTCAAGCATACTAACAAAATAATTATGTCTTCTCAAAATAACATGGCCAAAGAAAGCTTATCCCTACAAAATCATATAGTCTAGCTATGCTCCATCTTCATCACACAAAATATTCAAATCATGCACAACCCCGATGACAAGCCAAGCAATTGTTTCATACTTTTGACGTTCTCAAACCTTTTCAACTTTCACGCCATACATGAGCGTGAGCCATGGATATAGCACTATAGGTGGAATAGATGGTGGTTTCGGAGAAGACAAAAAAGAAGGAGATAGTCTCACATCAACTAGGCGTATCAACGGGCTATGGAGATGCCCATTAATAGATATCAATGTGAGTGAGTGGGGATTTCCATGCAACGAATGCACTAGAGCTATAAGTTTATGAAAGCTCAAAAAAGAAAACTAAGTGGGTGTGCATCCAACTTGCTTGCTCATGGAGACCTAGGGCATTTGAGGAAGCCCACCGTTGGAATATACAAGACAAGATCTATAATGACAAATTCCCACTAGTATATGAAAGTGACAAAATAAGAGACTCTCTATCATGAAGATCATGGTGCTACTTTGAAGCACAGGTGTGGCAAAAAGGATAGTAACATTTTCCCTTCTCTCTTTTTCTCTCTTTTTTTATTTTTCTTTTTTTTTCTTTCTCTTTTTTTGGGCCTTCTCTTTTTTTATTTGGCCTTTCTCTTTTTTTTCTCACATGGGACAATGCTCTAATAATGAAAATCATCACACTTCTTTTTACTTACAACTCAGGAATTACAACTCAATACTAGAACAAAAATATGACTCTATGTGAATGCCTCCGGCGGTGTACCGGGATGTGCAATGAATCAAGAGTGACATGTATAGGAAAATATGATGAACGGTGGCTTTGCCACAAATACGATGTCAACTACATGATCATGCAAAGCAATATGACAATGATGATGTATGTCATAATAAACGGAACGATGGAAAGTTGCATGGAAATATATCTGGGAATGGCTAAGGAAATGCCATAATAGGTAGGTATGGTGGCTGTGTTGAGGAAGGATATGTGGTGGGTTTATGATACCGTCGAAAGTTGCGCGGTACTAGAGAGGCTAGCAATGGCGGAAATGTGAGAGTGCGTATAATCGTTGGACTCAACATTAGTCATAAAGAACTCACATACTTATTGCAAAAATTTATTAGTCATCGAAACAAAGTACTACACGCATGCTCCTAGGGGGATAGATTGGTAGGAAAAGACCATCGCTCGTCCCTGACAGCCACTCATAAGGAAGACAATCAAAAAACATCTCATGCTCCAACTTCGTTACATAACGGTTCACCATACGTGCATGCTACGGGACTCGCAAACCTTAACACAAGTATTTCTCAAATTCAAAACTACTTACTAGCATGACTCTAATATCACCATCTTCATATCTCAAAACAATCATAAGGAATCAAACTTCTCATAGTATTCAACGCACTTTATATGAAAGTTTTTATTATATCCCTCTTGGATGCCTATCATATTAGGACTAATTTTATAACCAAAGCAAATTACCATGCTGTTCTAAAGACTCTCAAAATAATATAAGTGAAGTACGAGAGTTCATCAATTTCTATAAAATAAAACCACCGCCGTGCTCTAAAAACATATAAGTGAAGTACTAGAGCAAAATTGCCTAGCTCAAAAGATATAAGTGAAGCACATAGAGTTTTCTAATAAATCACGATTCATGCTTGTCTCTCCCAAAAGGTGTGTACAGCAAGGATGATTGTGGAAAAATAAAAAGCAAAGACTCAAATCATACAAGACGCTCCAAGAAAAACACATGTCATGTGGTGAATAAAAATATAGCCTCAAGTAAAGTTACCGATAGACGAAGACGAAAGAGGGGATGCCTTCCCGGGGCATGCCCAAGCTTAGGCTTTTTGACATCCTTGAATATTACCGTGGGGTGCCTTGGACATCCCCAAGCTTAGGCTCTTGCCACTCCTTATTCCATAGTCCATCAAATCCTTACCCAAAACTTGAAAACTTCACAACACAAAACTCCAACAGAAAATCTCGTAAGCTCCGTTAGTATAAGAAAATAAATCACCACTTTTGGTACTTGAGGGAGACCTGGATTCGGGGGTCCTTGGGTGTCCGGCCCACTCGATATGGGCCGGGCTGGTGGGCCATGAAGATAAACCGGAAGATCATTCCCCGTGTTTGGGTAGGACTCCTGGATGCGTGGACGGCAAGATTGGAGTCTGGATGTATTGTTTCCTTCCCTTGTAAACCGACTCTGTACCCCTCCGGTGTATATATAAACTGGAGGGTTAGGTCCGTAGGGATCATCAGAATTCATATAGGCTAGACATCTAGGGTTTAGCCATTACGATCTCGAGGTAGATCGACTCTTGTAACCCATATACTCATCAAATATATGCTAGACATCTAGGGTTTTACCTCCATTAAGAGGGCCCGAACCTGGGCAAACATCGTGTTCCTCGTGTCCCTTGTTACCTTCGATCCTCAGACGCACAGTTCGGGACCCCCTACCCAAATACTCATCAAATATATGCTAGACATCTAGGGTTTTACCTCCATTAAGAGGGCCCGAACCTGGGCAAACATCGTGTTCCTCGTGTCCCTTGTTACCTTCGATCCTTAGACGCACAGTTCGGGACCCCCTACCCAAGATCGGCCGGTTTTGACACCGACATTGGTGCTTTCATTGAGAGTTCCTTTGTGTTGTCAACAGAAGGATCGATCGCTCGCCTTGTCATTAATGACAATATCACTTCTCAAGGGGCCCTAACTCCAGGATAGGTCCTCCAGCTCGGCGGTTTCACCATGGGCGTGATAACCCACAAGTATAGGGGATCGCAACAGTTTTCGAGGGTAGAGTATTCAACCCAAATTTATTGATTCGACATAAGGGGAGCCAAAGAATATTCTCAAGTATTAGCAGTTGAGTTGTTAATTCAACCACACCTGGATAACTTACACTACAAAAAAAGACACATCCGTGACATTTTGGGCCGAACGATTTTTTTTTCTGTCATACATATGACACTTCTATGACGATAATTGTGACAAAACCCGGTATCATCATAGATGTGGTGGGCTCCTACTTCTATGACAAAAAATCATGACAGAAAATGGGCTTTTCGTCCTGGGCGGGCCGGAGACGCGGCTGCATGACATTCTTTGGGCCGTCCATGACGGAAAAAACCATGGTAGAAGCGAGGGGGAGGAAAATTTCGGGGAGTTCCCAGTTACGGTGGGAGGTCGGGTGCCGAGCGATACTCGTTTCTCTCGTACACGTATGCGCGTGTGTGCGAGGCATTGGCTCTAACTGAACCCGAGCGAGGCGTTGGGCTCTAACTGAACCCGAGCGATTGCACTGCAGGCTACGCGTTACTGAACCCGAGCGATCGATCGATGGCTGTTAACTAAACCCGATTGAGCGATTCCTTCGCTACTGCTGCTAACTGAAGCCGATCGATTGGATGAACAGTGAGCGTTGCGGGGGGGGTGGATGAACAGTGAGCGGTGGAGTTGCCTCTGGATGAACAGGACCCCGTGGTGTGGAGGGCTGGATGAACAGTAGACGGTGGAGGGGTGCCCGTGGAGGGGTGGTTGAATAGGACCCCGTGGTGTGGAGGGCTGGATGAACAGTAGACAGTGGAGGGGTGCCTGTGGAGGGGTGGTTGAACAGGACCCCGTGGTGTGGAGGGCTGGATGAAGAGTAGACGGTGGAGGGGTGCCCGTGGAGGGGTGGTTGAACAGGACCCCGTGGTGTGGAGGGCTGGATGAACAGTAGACGGTGGAGGGGTGGTTGAACAGTAGCCGGTGGAGTAGCGCGCGGTGGAGGCTGGATGAACAGGAGCCCGTGGAGGCTGGAGGAGGTCGACGGTAGCCCATGGAGGTTGGAGGAGGTCGACGGTGGAGACGAACAGTATCTCGTGGAGTCCCGTTTTGCGGTACGCCACACCCCTCCCGATCAACAGGACCCCCGTTTCGACCGTAGCGCTCCAACGCAAGTCCGTTTCCTCCATTTTGCGGTACGCCACACCCCTCCCGATCAACAGGACCCCCGTTTCGACCGTAGGAGGTCCGTTTCCTCCGTTTTGCGGTACGCTAGACCCCTCCCGATGAACAGGATCCCGTTTCGAACGTGGCCGGTCGAACACAAGGCCGTTTCCTCCGTTTTGCGGTACACCAGGCCTCGTTTCCATCGCCTGTTCCGTCCAAGCCCTCCTAATGAACACGACCACGCATTCCGTTCCGACCCAGCCGGTTGGCTCCCACGCGTTCCGTTGCCTCCCGATGAACACGACGCATTCCGTTGCCTCCCCATGAACACGACGCATTCCGTTGCCTCCCCATGAACACGACGACGATGCTGTTTCAGTGTTCCGACCTAGCCATGTACACGAGCCCTGGCCGTACGTATGCGCGAGTAGGCGCTCGAGACCCTGCCCGTATGTACGTATGTGGCCGTATTTTCTTTCTTGCACCCTGGCCGCTGTACGTACGTGTACATGCTACGTGCGCGCCTCTACTACGACACGTACGCGCCTCTACTATGACACGTGGGCGCCTCTACATCGACCAGTATATATGTACGTACACATTCGCGATCAGAATGACAACGCTACATACGCTTCGACCAGGTGGGTCCCGACTGTCAGGCACTTCCTTGCCTGCGAAGATGTAGCTGGTGGGTCCCAGCAGTTAGGGGGGCGAATCATTTTTTTTACCCGGGCGCACTTCCTTGCGTGCGAAGGTGTAGCTGCTGGGTCCCAGCAGTCAGGGGGGGAATCGTTTTGTTTTTTTTTGCCTGGACGCACTTCCTTGCGTGCGAAGATGTAGCTGGTGGGTCCCAGCGGTCAGGTGGGCGAATCATTTTTTTCGGACGCACTTCCTTGCGTGCGAAGATGTAGCTGGTGGGTCCCAGCAGTCAGGGGGAAACATTTTTTTCGCGAAATACAGAGGCCCGTCCGATGGGTCCCCGCTGTCAGGTGGAGGAATAATTATTTTGCGCGTAATAAGGAGGCACTTCCTTGCTGCAGCCGTGGACCCAGCTGTCAGCCTCTCCACGTACAGTCCACGTCCTTTGGAAGCCATTCCTTGACCACGTTGACCACGCCGTGCCGAGAGCATTAGGGCGGTGGACGACGGCGAGGCCTAGGAAGGGGACGACGCGGAGCCGGGGAAGACGCGGCAGTGGATGCCCACGCGTAGAGGAGTATGAGGGTTCACTCGTTCGGCTGCGGTGTGAGGCTGCCGTCGCCGCAGAATAACAGGGGGTGTGGGTGCGTAGAGGGATGACCTAGCCAGCGGTGGGAGTAGTAGGGGGCGGTGAGGCCTCCACGGCATCACAGCCGGCCACGGGCGGCAGGAGCAGGCGGCACGACCAGCGCTGCTTTGGGCGGCTGGAGCAAGAAGACCAGAGGTTGAAGAAGCACTACGGTCGTTGGATGGACATCGTACGATCACTGGAGCTAGAATCGTTCATATATTGACTAAAGTTGACAAAGGCCTCCGTCCCAGTCAACTTAGTAGGCCCACAAGTCAGCCTCCCATCAAGGTGGGTCCCAGCTAGCAGGGGGTATTCATTTTTTGTGCGTAATAAGGAGGCACTTCCGGTGGGTCTGAGCTGACAGTGGGGGGAACATTTTTTTCACGAAATACGGTGGCCCGTCCTGTGGGTCCCAGCAGTCAGGGGGAAACGTTTTTTTTCGCGAAATACTGGTGGCCTGTCCAGTGGGTCCCTGCTGTCAGGTGGAGGAATAATTATTTTCCGCGTAATAAGGAGGCACTTCCTTGCGGCTGCCGTGGACCCAGCTGTCAGCCTCTCCACGTACAGTACTCTTCCGATGGTAGTCGGTCGTTGACCACATTGACCACGCCGCGCCGAGAGCACCACGGCGGTGGACGACGGCGAGGCCAATGAAGGGGACAACGCGGAGCCGGGGAAGACGCGGCAGTGGAAGCCCGCGTGGAGAGGAGTACGAGGGTTCACCGGTTCGGCTGCGGTGTGAGGCTGCCGTCGCCGCAGAATAACAGGCGGTGTGGGTGCAACACCCCGGATGTAACTTGCCATATTTGTAACTCCGACTCTTGCCATTTCGGCTATGTGTTATGATATTCCCTTCATGGTCGGGTTTTGTTTTTCTTTTTGCATTTTGTTCATGTCATGCATCTCATATCATGTCATCATGTGCATTGCATTTGCATACGAGTTCGTCTCATGCATCCGAGCATTTTCCCCGTTGTCCGTTTTGCAATCCGGCACTCCCACGCGCACCGGCGCGTCCCTCTTGGTTCTTTTCGTGAGCGGGTGTTAAACATTCTCGGAACGGACCGAGTCTTGTCAAGTGGCCTTGGTGTACCACCGGTAGACCACCTGTCAAGTTTCGTGCCATTTGGAGGTCGTTTGATGCTCCAACGGTTAACCGGGTAACCGCAAAGTCCTTTTGTGTGTTGCAGAAAAAACCCCCTCCAAACAGCCCAAAACCCATCTAAGTCACTTCCATGCTCTAGGTCGTTCGATCACGATCGTGTGGGCGAAGACCGCACTCTATTTGGAGCCTCCTAGCTCCCTCTACCTATAAATACACATCCCCCCTCCGAAATATTCGCACATCAAACCCTAGAAAAATCTCCCCGCCGCCACCGGACGTGTCCACCACCGCCGGACGAAAACCCGCCGCCGCGCCCCGCCCACTCACAGCGTGCCACGTCAGCGTCGTACGCCGCGCCCCCGCGCGAGCCCGCGAGGCCCGCGTCGGGCCCCGCGGCCCACATCGCCTTCCCCGCCGCCCGTCTCCTCCAGCGCCGCCGCCCCGCCGCCATTGCCGCCTCGCCGCCGTCCCCCACGCCCGTCGCCGGCCGGCCGCCACTCCGTCGCCCGCGCCCCGGCGGCCTCCCCCCTCTCCGCGCGCACGGCGCCGCCCGCGCCGCCGACTCCTTCTCCCTCCTCGTCGCCGGCATCCTCCCCGAGTCCTCCCCGCCGGCGCCTCCTCTCCCCCGTCTCCGGCAGCAACTCCGGCAGCCCCGGCGAACCCTAGCTCGGCCCGATCCAGATCTGGTTGACCTCTTTCCCCTCTCCGTTTTTCTCTAAGTCCTAAATATTTACAGTACATGCTTCTGTTCATCGCATCATAACTCTCTGCATATAGCTCCGTTTCATGCGTGTAATATATTGAAATGTTCGTCTCGCGATGCTATTCATTTTATTCTATTATGCCATATTCATTTGGGTCCATCTTGATGCCCAAATCTCTGGTGCAAGAGTGCTAATTGCTGTTACTTATCAGTACTTGAGGATTTGTTATTTTTGTTGCATTTAACGTGTGCATCTTATGGGCATGAGCTCTACATGTGTTTTGATGTATGCCATGTCATATTTACAGAGGTTAATGCCATGTATTTTTGTGATCTATGTGGTGACTAGCACAAGCATGCAAACTAGGCTTCGTGATGTTTCTGATTTCAGGGACTTAGTAATTTTACTAATTCTGTGACTGCTGTTATTTTGTTGCTATGTATCCATGTGGCTACAGAGAGATCCATGCTCCTTGTGGTGATGTTCAGTAAGGATGTTTTGTATATAGAGTTGTGCTCTATGCATTCATGCCCTTGTTTGCAATTATGGAGTGCCATAGCATGACTCAATCTTGCTCTACTTTTGCTATAAAATATTTCTGGCAGATAGTTAACATGATATGCAATTTTGCCAAGCTTGTTGTAGTTGATCTATACATGCTATGTACTTGCTCTTGCTATGGATAGCTTCATAAACATGCCATCTTGCTGTAGGTATGCTTGTTTTGTTATGCATTGCCTTGTGGTGAGTGCATCAAGCTCACCAAGATGCCTTCATATGTCTGTTTCTGTCATTCTCTGTTTTCTGCCAAGTCTGAAACCTGTTAACGAAACTTGCTATGTTTACATGGTTGCCATCATATCTTCTCGTTCTTTTTGGCTTATGGTCAGTAAGCGACTTTTGTCATATGCATTTATTATATTCATGCCCTGCCTTGTTTTGCTATGTTAAGTTCCTGTAGCATGTTGTTTTCTTGCGCTGAACTTTGCTACCTGATGCTGTTTCATCCATGTCTAGTAATTTCTCCAAGTCTGTGAACCTGATATCGTTTGCACTTTTTCCATGCTTGTTTGAACCTGTTGTGATGTGATCTAGCCGTAGCTCAGTGTTCATCTTTTGTCAAGCATCTCCTGTAGATTACTGCCATATGCTTTGTTACTATGTTGGAGTACTGTAGCATAGTTACTTGATGTATTCTAAGTGTTATCATGCTGTTAATCACAGATTCGTGTCATTCTTGTTTTGCTTGCCATTTGCAAACCGTGCATCCGTTTCCGGTGATCTTTATATCGATTTCGACCGAAATCATCTTATCTTTCCAGTGGCATGCTTGGTTTGCCAAGTTACTGCTTTGTTCATCATTTTTCTTCCGGAGCACGCATATCATATCTTGCATATCATTCATGTTTTGCATCATGTTGCTAGTGCATTTCCCGTGATTGATTGTGGTTCCGTTGCTTGTGTTCTTGTTTTGGGTAGAGCCGGGAGACGAGTTCGTGAACGAGGAACCTGTTGAGTACGCTTACGAGGATCAAGCTTTCGACAACTTTGAGAACCTTGCAGGCAAGATGACCATACCCTCGAAATCACTTCTATCTTTGCTTTGCTAGTTGTTCGTTCTATTGCCATACTGCGCTACCTACCACTTGCTATATCATGCCTCCCATATTGCCATGTCAAGCCTCTAACCATCCTTTCCTAGCAAACCGTTGTTTGGCTAAGTTACCGCTTTTGCTCAACCCTTCTTATAGCGTTGCTAGTTGCAGGTAGTTGAAGTTGGTTCCATGTTGGAACATGGTTATTTTGGAATATCACAATATCTCTTATTTAATTAATGCATCTATATATTTGGTAAAGGGTGGAAGGCTCGGCCTTATGCCTGGTGTTTTGTTCCACTCTTGCCGCCCTAGTTTCCGTCATACCGGTATTATGTTCCTTGAGTTTTGCGTTCCTTACGCGGTTGGGTGATTTATGGGACCTGTCGTGGAATTGTCACGGCAGATGTCCTCAAGCTAGGACTTAGTCGTGGAGCCATCGCCGCTAGGAAGCTTGAAGGGGTTAACGGGACAAGGAACACGAGGGTTTATACTGGTTCGGCCCCTTACGGTGAAGGTAAAAGCCTACGTCCAGTTGAGGTGGTATTGATTAGGGTTTCGATGACCAGGGAGCTTAACTGCTATGCCTGGCTCTCGATGAGATCTTTTTTCTCCTTAAACCGCTGCCGGGTCGTCCCTTTATATAGAGAGGTTGACGCCCAGCAGCTCTCAGAGTCCCGGCCGGCTCATAAAAGTGTCCGGCTCGGACTCTCAACTATTCTTGTTTTACACTACAAGTCTCGCCATACGGCGGTTTATCACTACGGGCCTTAAGCCGTCTCCGGGTCTTAAGCCCATCTTTGGCCCACCGTCTTTAAGCTTGGCGCCGGGCTTCAAGTGATGACCCTTATGAGTAACCCGGCCCTTTCTGGCGGGTGACTCTAAGGTTTATATCCTCAACATTAGGCCCCAGATTGATTTGAGCCGGCTCGTGTCAATCTTCAATTCTTTCGACAGAAAATCTCCGGCTTACAATTGTGTGAAGGCCATAACCCGGCGTGACGTCATCCTCTGGACTCCGGGTAATCCGCCGTGACGTCATCTTCCATTAAGTCCATTTTTTATTCCACCAGATCCGCAACGGATCTTATCTTTACTGCCATCCCGAAAATCGAGGCGCCTCTCGGGCGAGATAACCGCGCCGTGGCCTCCTCGTTTCTCGCGCCCACTTATGAGTCTGGCCTTATAAATAGCCCGACCCTCGGGTCTTTCTCATTCTCCCCCTTCTGTCGTCTCCTTCCTCTCGCTGCTCCGTGCTGCTCGAGCTCCGCCGCCGCCGCCGCAACAGAGCTCTGCATCCTCGTCGTCCTTGGCCGCTGCATCACCCTGAACCGTCCAGAGAACCGCGGCGAACCCCTGCATCCGTAAGTTCCTTCCTCCTCGTAGGATAGATCTACGTTAAGCTCCTGCTGTTCTTCCCGTTCTTCGCCGTCGCCCACGAGTTCCTGGTAGTTTTCATTTTTACTGCCTCTTCTTGATCTTAAGACAGTATAGAACCAACGCGGCGGCTGTTTATCACCCATTTCAAATGCAAATAGATCCCTTTTCACTGCATAAAGGCTCCGTTCGAGCCCAAGAACTTCCTTTGCATCTGTTTTTAGGTCTAGAAACTTTCCTTTTTGCCGACCGTTTTGATCCAAATTATTTACTGCAACGTGTGAAACCTGTTTTCACCACACTTAGTAAAAAACTGCACCCGTTAAGCCATGGCGGTTTACATTTCCGGTTTAAAGAAACCACGCACCGTAGAACCTTCCGGCTCAAAGGAGGCCATGTGCCATAAAACTTTCTGGCTTATCTGTGACAAGGTCGTAGACAATCGAATTACTCTTAATACCTCCAGCGGCCTAGATAACCCGATGCACCTAGATATATGTCATTAGTCCCCTCCATAAGCCGCCACTTTAACATTGAACTGTAAATTTCCTCCGGCTTATAATTAAACCGGGCGTGTTTCCTTTTATCATAGGCTTCCGACTTTCACCATGCCTCCCAAAGCTCCCAAAGCTCCCATCACTTGCAATTGGATGAGGTCCAACGTCACCGACGAGACCTTAGCGATCTTTATGAAGTCGGGTTATCTGCCCAAGAAGGACGTCATGTCCTACTGTGCCCCCGACCCATCAGAGGAGAGACCACAGCCAAAGGACGGGGAGGTGGTAGTTTTTGCGGATCATATGAGCCGGGGCTTCGCACCGCCCGGCTCAAAGTTCTTTAGAGACGTGCTGAATTTCTTTGACCTGCGGCCACAAGACATAGGACCCAATTTGTGTCCAATATATGCAACTTCCAAGTGTTCTGCGAAGTCTACCTTGGAGAGGAGCCCAGCCTGCTGCTCTTCAGAGAGCTCTTCTACCTGAACCGTCAGAACGAGTGCGCCAACGGGCCAAGCTTGGAACTCGGTGGCATCTCCATTCAGCGACGGAGAGACTGCCTTTTCCCTTACGCCGAGCTGCCAAGTCACCCAAAGGACTGGAACCAGACGTGGTTCTACTGCCAAGACACGTCGCCGGCTGACGAGAGCCCGCTGCCCGGCTTTCGGCCTTCACGTCTGGAACCAACTCATCCTCTGTCTGACAAGTTAACTCAAGCGGAGCGCCAACCTCTGCTCCCCACCATCAACAAGATCAAGGCTCTCCTGGGCAATGGTCTCAACGGAATTGATCTGGTCCGGGTCTGGATCTCGTGGCGGGTGATCCCCTTGAGCCGCCGCCCCGGCTTAATGTGTGAATACACAGGCCGGAAAGATGACCCCCTGCGACACAGCCGCAACGATCTTCCTGAAGACGTTGCTGAAGACATGACCAAGGCCCTTTTAAATGAGAGCTTGGCAGACTGCGGGAGGACCGGGCTAGCCCCCTTCTGCAAGACCAACCCAGCCCCAGCGGTAAGCCGCTAATCTGAACATTTTATCTTCTTCTGTAGATATCCTTCACCTGAATTTTTAAGAAATCATCATTGTATTTTTCAGGCTGATGACAAATTCTGGAAGGTCAAATATGACCATGAGGCGGCCAAGAAGGCCAGGAAGGCTAAGAAAGCCGCGAAGAGAGCCGCTCCCCGCAAGAAGGGAAGTAGGCCTACTGCTTCAGAGCTGCTGCAACTGAGCGACAGCTCCGAGTCAGAGGTAACACCTGAACCTGTAATCTCTTGTTGTATTTATTATTTATTTCTGTCCACCTTATCAATACTGTTCATCAACAGGATGACACCGGAGCAAGTAACCCGGTGGTTGAAGATGTAATGATACTTTCCTCCGACTCGGAGCCCTTGCCAAGGCTGAAAGTCCGAAGGGTAACCCGGAAAGTAAGATTTTCTCATCCTTTAGCATATCAAGATCCTCAATTTCTTTTGAAGCAACAGACTCATGAGAGTCGGCGGCACACCCGGACCAACAAGGACGCTGACCTCTCCTCCGGCTTACCCGACGCATCGAGGAAACGCCGAACCGAGGTTCTCTCCAACTTGTACCCTTTTCATCCTTTGGCGGGTGTTATACGTCAACCGCTCAACTCTTCTGATTCAAACTATCAGGAAACCTCACCCTCCTCTGGTGACTCGATGCAATCAAGCCTGCCGGCCTTCAAGACCGTACCCGGGTAATAATGATCATCTCTTGTTGTGCTCATCTTTGCTCATACCTTTGTACTAACCTTTTTTGTCCTTTCAGTGCCCAGGCAAAGCTCACCAAGAGGGCGAAGAAGACCAAGCCGGTCGAAGAGCCGGACTTGCCTGAACCGGAGGTAGCAGCTCAAGAACCGCCAGCTGCCTCCGCTCCCGAAGCCCCCGCTCCAACCGACAAGGCAACTGCAGAAGCTTCTGCTAACCCGGAGACCTCCAGCTCGGCTCAGCCGGTCAATGACCCGGACGTGGTAATCACCCGGACAGAGTTTGTTGAGCCGGGGAGACCTACTGTATTGGCCAAGTGCTCCGCCAAGGAGGAGTTGCTACAGCACCGCCGGGTTAATCTGGACCTCACCGACTACGCCAATCTGAACATCGGAGAGATCGTCTCCGGCTATGTCAGCCAAGTGCACAAGAGCCGGGATGTACAGATCGGCATGGTGAACCAGATTCAGCAGAAGTCTGAGGTACTACTCTTCTTTCTTCTTGCTTACTGCATAGTTATCCTGTTATTCTTACCATACTCTAGCCCCCAAGTCTATGACTTATGATAGAATATGTCGTAGACTTAAGTTCCGGCTTACTCGCTTGAACCGGCAATTTGTAAATAGAAACGTTCGATATGCATTAGCCCCCAAGTGCCAAGTGTCTTTGCTTGGAAAGTGCTTGGGACTTTAAAATTGCATAATAACTGTTCATCCTATAACCCGGAAATTATGCAGGTGTGACGCCCCCGATTTGACCGTACACTAATCATGCACGCAAATGTGTACGACCAAGATCAGGGACTCACGGGAAGATATCACAACACAACTCTAAAACATAAATAAGTCATACAAGCATCATAATACAAGCCAGGGGCCTCGAGGGCTCGAATACAAGTGCTCGATCATAGACGAGTCAGCGGAAGCAACAATATCTGAGTACAGACATAAGTTAAACAAGTTTTGCCTTAAGAAGGCTAGCACAAAAGTAGCAACGATCGAAGAGGCAAGGCCTCCTGCCTGGGACCTCCTAACTACTCCTGGTCGTCGTCAGCGGCCTGCACGTAGTAGTAGGCACCTCCAGTGCCGTGGGAGTCGTCGTCGACGGTGGCGTCTGGCTCCTGGACTCCAACATCTGGTTGCGACAACCAGATAGAAAGGAAAGGGGGAAAAGAGGGAGAGAAGCAACCGTGAGTACTCATCCAAAGTACTCGCAAGCAAGGAGCTACACTACATATGCATGGGTATATGTGTAAAGGGGCATATCAGTGGACTGAACTGCAGAATGCCAGAATTAAAAGGGGGATAGCTAGTCCTGTCGAAGACTACGCTTCTGGTCATCTCCATCTTGCAGCATATAGAAGAGAATAGAGTGAAGTCCTCCAAGTAGCATCGCATAGCATAATCCTACCCGGCAATCCCCTCCTCGTCGCCCTGTTAGAGAGCGATCACCGGGTTGTATCTGGCACTTGGAAGGGTGTATTTTATTCAGTATCCAGTTCTAGTTGTCATAAGCTCAAGGTACAACTCCGGGTCGTCCTTTTACCGAGGGACACGGCTATTCGAATAGATAAACTTCCCTGCAGGGGTGCACCACATAACCCAACACGCTCGATCCCAATTGGCCGGACACACTTTTCTGGGTCATGCCCGGCCTCGTAAGATCAACGCGTCGCAGCCCCACCTAAGCACAACAGAGCGGTCAGCACGCCGGTCTAATCCTAAGCGCGCAGGGGTCTGGGCCCATCGCCCTATGCACACCTGCACGTTGCGAACGCGGCCGCGAGCAGACCTAGCAACCCACACGATCACGGCGGTTACGTCAAAGCGGTCCAACACGGCGCGCGCCACTCAGTCGCTGACGTCACGAAGGCTTCGGCTGATACCACGACGCCGGGATACCCATAACTACTCCCGCGTAGATGGCTAGTGCGTATAGACCAAATGGCCAGACTCAGATCAAATACCAAGATCTCGTTAAGCGTGTTAAGTATCCGCGAACGCCGACCAGGGCCAGGCCCACCTCTTACCTAGGCGGTCTCAACCTGCCCTGTCGCTCCGCCACAAAGATCCACTTGCGGGTACTCCTACGAGCCGACCCGACTTTAGTCATCACATGTGTCATGTATATAGTATATAAGTATATACCCGCGATCACCGCCCAGGTGATCACGGCCCGATAGTGTAGCACAGCAGACGGACAAGAATGTAGGGCCACTGATGGAAATCTAGCATCCTATACTAAGCATGTAGGATTGCAGGTAAAGGTATCAACAGTAGTAGCAAGGATAGGCTATGCATCAGAATAGGATATCGAAAAGCAGTAACATGCTACACTACTCTAATGCAAGCAGTATAGAGAAGAGTAGGCGATATCTGGTGATCAAGGGGGGGGCTTGCCTGGTTGCTCTGGCAAGTAGGAGGGGTCGTCGACTCCGTAGTCGAACTGGGCAGCAGCAGTGTCGGTCTCGTAGTCTACCGGAGAGAAGAGGGGGAAGAAACAGTAAATACAATGCAAACATAAGCATGACGATGCGTGACATGACAGTGAGCGGTGCTAGGGGTGTCCTAACGCGACAGTAGGTGGTACCGGTGAAGGGGGGGAACATCCGGGAGGTATTCCCGATGTTTCACGTTTTCGGACAGACGGACCGGAGGGGGAAAGTTGCTAGTTCGATAGGTTAGGGAGGTGTGGTGGACGAACGGACTGCGTATTCGGATTCGTCTCGTCGTGCTGAGCAACTTTCATATAGAAAACATTTTCATCCGAGTTACGGTTTAAAAGATATGAATTTTCAAAGTTTATTTGAATTTCTGGAATTATTTAATTAACAGAAAAAGGGATATGACGTCAGCATGACGTATGAGTGACGTCAGCGGTCAACAGTCCGGGTTGACTGGTCAAACTGACAAGGGGGACCCACCTGTCATAGACAGTGGGTTAACAGAGGATTAAACTAATTAGTTTTTAGTTAATTAACTACTGGGCCCACCTGTCAGTGAGAGATTAATTAAACTAATTATTTTTATTTATAAAACATTTTCTTTTTTAATTTTTGCGGCGGGGCCCGCATGTCAGTGACTGGGCCTGCCCAGTCAGCAGTTGACTGGGTCAACCCAGTCAACTGGGGCCCGTGGGGGCCACTGGCAGTGACCCAGGGGGTGGCCCCAGGTGTGCCACGTCGGCGGCCGGCGCCGGAGCAACGCCGGCGACCAGACGCACGGCGGCGCGGCTCGGGAGGGGTACGGGTTTCACGTACAGGGGGTCTCCGGGGGCGTGGCTGGGCGCGTTCGACGCGGCTCGACGTCGCGCGTCCAACGGCGGTGGTCGGAGGGGCTGGAACGGCCGGAGACGAGCGCTACGAACTCGCCGGCGGCGAGGAGCTACGGGTGCCCGACGGAAACATATCTACGGCGAGCTAACGAGAAAGCGGAGGGGCTGGGGGGCATCTACAAACGGCGGGGAGTGCAACGGGCTTGAGCCCGTGACCATTTGGTCACCGGAGACCCGCCGGCGGCGAGCTCCGCGGCGCGGCGTTCGGGCGCGCGTGGGGGAAAAGCTAGGGAGCGTGGGCGAGCTAGCGGAGTGGGGGAGGAGGTAGAGGAGCTCACCGCGTGGCGCAAGAAAGGCCCGTGGGTGCTTAGGAGCAGCAGGTCGGCGCCGGGGAAGAAGGGGGTCGCCGGCGTCCGAGGTTGAAGGCGAGCTCGGGGAGGCCGTTGCGGTGGCTCCGAGCTTCGACGGAGAGGCGGAGGGGGTGTAGTCGAGGGCGGCGACGTCGTACGACACGGCGGGGTGGCGAGTGGGGCACGGTGGCCGCGAGAACGACGGGAACGGCGGCGAGCGCGTCGGGCGTGGGGAAGAGGGGAGCGGCGCGGATCCGGGGGAGAGGCGCAGAGGCCGAGGGAGTGAGCGGGGTGAGTGGGAGAGAGGCCCGAGGGAGCGGGGGCCGCTGGCGCCCTTATCCTCTCGCGGGGTTCACCGCCGGCGAGGTGGTGCGGCGGCAGCGCGCCCCTGTTCCGACCGGGTCGGGGGAACAGGGAAGGGGCGAGGGAGGAGGTGGGCTGGGCCGGGGGCGCGGGGGTGCGGCCCAGTTTGGGCCGGGGGGGGGTTCGGTGCAGATGGGCCACGGGTCCAGTGGGGGGGGAAGGCCTGCTCCCCTTTTTTTTTTCTCTGACTGTTTCTGTTTTCTGTTTTCTTTTTATTTGTTTATTTCCTTTTCTGTTTTATTTCATTTAAAGTATTTAGGCATTTTATAAAAAGGAGTTTTCTCCACCATAATTACCAGCGTATTATTTAGCACCCACTGAACATTTTTGTTTGAATTTTTGAAAACTTTTATTTTTCACTTTAATTATATTTGAAGTTTGAGCTAGGAGTTTGAAAGGAAGGTGATTCAAATGTGATCAAGCCCTGTTTAGCAACATGATTAGCTTAATCACAGGGGGTTACTGTAGCATGATTCTCAGGGTGTTACAGCAGGCTGCTTGCAAGAAGTTTGAAGCCGACATCTCCGATCTGAACACCCGGCTGAGGACGCAAGAAACTGAGACCCGGAAGGCCAATGCCAAATTTGTGTCCAGTATTGCTGCGCAAGAAAAGCTGAAGACGGACTTTGATGCTGAACGGAAAGCTTGGGCCGAAGAGAAGGCTACTCTGGTGAGCCGGGCCGAACAGGCGGAGAAGGCTCTGACAGAGAAGACCGCCGAACTCTCCGGCTTAAAACGCCAAGTGTCCCAGATGGTTGCCGCAATCTTCGGTAAGTCATTCCACCGGCTTTCGTCCAGTTTAAAAAATTTATGTCTCATAACCCATCATTGCCGGCGGCTTATCTTACTCTGTTACACAGGTCCCAGAAGCGCCAACCTCAACCAAAGCGTGGTGACCAAGTTGAAGGCCGTGTACACCCTGGTGGAGCAACTCTACACCGGGTCACAGCGCGCCTTGGCCGTGGTGGCCCTATCCAATGAGGTGCCGACTCATCTGGCGGAAGTTCTTCGCCGGCTTGCCGTTCTTCCCCAACGTGTCCAAGAGCTGCGGCGGGCCTCTGCAAGAGCCGGAGCTATAGCCGCTCTGAGCCGGGCCAAGGCGTTCCTTCCAGAGTTAGACCCGGCGGACATTGCCCTCGGCTATCCCAGTTTGAAGGAAGACGGCACACCCTTCGACCAAAGGGACTTTGCAGCCTGCGTGAAGATCGTGCGCCCGGTGGCCACCCTCATTAGAAACGACACAGATCTGACCAAGTACCAGCCGGGTTACAATGCAGAAAATCAGAGGATCCCCACTCCGCGTTATGAAGCTATCAGCTTAGTCCCGCCAGCTCGTACGCACACCTTCGCCCCGGAGATTGACCCGGCCGGGTTAATTGACGAGGAAGCTCAATTTGAAGCTCTGAGCGGCATTGACTGGAAGTCGTCAACTTTCCAGGTCTTGGGAACAGCCGGAGGAGAAGAGAGGGATGAGCCGGAGACTTCAACTCAGCAAGCATCGTAACTCTGCAGGCGGCTTATTAAACAATGCTTCACCCTTTTGGACTCGATGAGTCTTGTAATAGAGTAGGACCAACACTTTAACTTTGCCGTGCCATCGTGCACGCGTTGAATGCTGAAGTCCATTGAAGTTGTCTCCTTTATATTTCCCCGGGTCATAAGCGATCATTCATTTTCCTTAAGCTCAATAGTTGCCTTTAACTATCCTGCATAGAAGGACAAATCACAAGTCTCTAGGCAGCTTACCGCACTGAGAATCATAGTTTTAGATATATAACCCGGAATATGAATCAAAAAAGACTGGTCCTCAATTATGTCCTTAATATAGCCGTAATAACACACTTATCGGCCTGCAAGCACACTTCCGGCTTAGATAACCCGGGTAATAAGGTTGGTACCTCAATTCCGGTTTACCAGTCTTAATAACACCGATTATATTCGACTAGTACTATAAATCAAAGTTAAGCCGGCAAAGTGAGACCCGCCGTGCACACCTGAAATAATCAGAAGAACTCACTATAAATCCGAAGAACTTAGGGGCTTCCGGTCCAAATATGACCAGAAACCCGTCCCAAAGGGGTTATGCTAGGATTCGAATGCGATCATATAGCCCCCAGTGGGTGTGGCGATGCCAATCAAGAGGAAGCCCCCAAATGACCTTAAGAATTGTTTAACGACACTGATTCGAATACGATCCACGTCGGTTCCCAAAGGGGTTAAACTATGATTCAAATATGATCATAGAAAACTCCCCAATGAGCTCGGCACTTTGCCAATCAAATGGGTATGACAGCTATGCTCTCTTTGGTTCGAATACGACCTATGTTTGAACAGGAAGCCCCCAAATGACTATATTGTGTATGGCTAGATTCGAATACGATCATAAGCCGGATCCTCCTTCAAGTTATCACATGATCTTGTAATGAAAACAACACATTCATCTTTGGAGGAGAAAAAAGGACAGAGGTCCTGCTTTATTGCTTATCATAATATATACATGGCTTAGAGAAATATGTACATTATGAGAGCCGGTGGCTCAAGTGTAATAAGGCCGAAGCTGAGCTATGTTCCACGGCCGACGGGTCTCTTCCTCTGACTTACGTGAATCTTTGTGCTCCCGAATGTCAATGAGGTAATATGACCCGTTGTGCAAATTCTTGCTGACCACAAAGGGCCCTTCCCAAGGCGGGGATAGCTTGTGCGCATCTGTTTGATCTTGGATGAGCCGGAGCACCAGATCGCCTTCCTGAAAGATCCAGGATTTAACCCGGCGACTATGATAACGGCGCAGGTCCTGTTGGTAAATCGCTGAGCGAGCTGCTGCCACATCACGCTGTTCGTCCAACAAGTCAAGAGCATCTTGGCGCGCCTGTTCATTATCCATCTCAACATAAGCCGCCACTCGAGGCGAGTCATGACGGATGTCACTGGGGAGGACTGCTTCCGCTCCATAAACCATGAAGAAAGGCGTGAAACCTGTAGACCTGTTAGGAGTAGTGTTGATGCTCCATAACACGGAGGGTAACTCCTCCACCCAACAACCCAGTGTCCGTTGTAAAGGGACCAAAAGCCGGGGTTTGATGCCTTTCAGAATCTCCTGATTAGCCCTCTCAGCTTGACCATTGGACTGAGGGTGAGCCACTGATGAGACATCAAGTCTAATATGCTCTCGTTGACAAAACTCCTCCATGGCGCCTTTGGATAAATTGGTACCATTGTCAGTTATAATGATGTGTGGAAAGCCAAAGCGAAAGATCACCTTTTTCATAAACTGAACTGCCGTGGCTGCATCACACTTGCTAACTGGCTCTGCTTCAACCCACTTGGTAAACTTGTCAACTGCCACCAAGAGGTGGGTCTTCTTATCCTTGGACCTTTTAAAAGGCCCAACCATATCAAGCCCCCAGACCGCAAAGGGCCAAGTAATTGGGATCATCCTCAGCTCCTGAGCCGGCACATGAGCCCGTCGCGAGAACCTTTGGCAACCATCACATTTACTGACCAAGTCCTCCGCATCAGCATGAGCCGTCAGCCAATAAAAACCATGACGAAAAGCCTTGGCCACAAGAGACTTTGAGCCGGCGTGATGGCCACAATCCCCTTCATGAATCTCACGCAAGATCTCTTGACCTTCCGCAGGGGAGACACAACGCCGGAACGCTCCCGTAACACTGCGGCGATGCAACTCACCATTGATAACAATCATTGACTTAGACCGTCGGGTTATTTGTCTGGCCAAAGTTTCATCCGCAGGAAAATCTCCCCGGGTCATGTAAGCCAGATAGGGCATTGTCCAGTCCGGTATGATGTGGAGAGCCGCCACCAGTCGTGCCTCCGGGTCAGGGACGGCCAAGTCTTCCTCTGTAGGCAACTTAACAGAAGGGTTATGTAGGACGTCCAGGAAAATATTAGGCGGCACCGGCTTTCGCTGAGAGCCCAGCCGGCTTAAAGCATCAGCCGCCTCGTTCTTCCTGTGATCGATGTGCTCTACTTGGTAACCCTGAAAGTGCCCAGCAATGGCCTCAACTTCGCGGCGATAAGCCGCCATGAGAGGGTCCTTGGAGTCCCACTTTCCGGATACTTGTTGAGCCACCAAGTCTGAGTCGCCGAAGCACCTTACCCGACTCAAGCTCATCTCCTTAGCTATCCGAAGACCGTGGAGCAAGGCCTCGTACTCAGCTGCATTGTTGGTACAAGGAAACATCAATTGTAGCACATAATGGAACTTGTCACCCTTAGGGGAAGCCAATACGACTCCAGCCCCAGAGCCCTCCAACTGCCTGGACCCATCAAAGTGAATAGTCCAATATGTATTATCCGGCTTTTGTTCGGGCACTTGTAGCTCTGTCCAATCATTGATGAAATCCACCAAAGCCTGAGATTTAACAGCAGTGCGTGGCACATACTTCAGACCATGAGGTCCGAGCTCTATAGCCCACTTAGCCACTCTCCCTGTGGCCTCCCTGTTCTGAATGATATCTCCAAGGGGGGCAGAACTGACCACAGTGATGGGGTGACCCTGGAAATAATGCTTAAGCTTCCGGCTTGCCATGAACACACCATAAACAAGTTTCTGCCAATGCGGATACCGCTGCTTGGACTCGATGAGTACTTCGCTGACATAATAAACCGGCCTCTGAACCGGATGCTCCTTACCCTCTTCCTTGCGCTCCACCACCACAGCCACACTGACGGCTCGGGTGTTAGCAGCTACATACAGCAATAAAGGCTCCTTGTCAACCGGAGCAGCAAGGACTGGGGGCTCGGCCAGCTGTCTCTTCAAATCCTCAAAAGCAGTATCAGCTGCATCATTCCAGACAAAGTCATCAGTTTTCTTCATCAACTGATATAATGGCATAGCCTTCTCCCCCAAACGGCTTATAAAATGGCTTAAAGCAGCGATACGACCCGCCAGGCGCTGGACGTCGTTTATACATGCCGGCTTAGCCAGGGAGGTGATGGCCTTGATCTTCTCTGGGTTAGCTTCAATGCCTCTGTTAGAAACCAAGAAACCCAAGAGGTTGCCTGCAGGAACACCAAAAACACATTTGGCCGGGTTAAGTATCATCTTGTAGACCCGGAGATTATCAAAGGTTTCCCTCAGATCATCTATCAAGGTTTCCTCCTTCCTGGATTTAACCACAATATCATCCACATAAGCATGAACATTGCGCCCAATCTGGTTATGAAGACAGTTCTGCACGCAGCGCTGATAAGTCGCCTGCGCACTCTTGAGTCCAAAGGGCATAGACACATAGCAGAAGGCTCCAAAGGGAGTGATGAACGCCGTCTTCTCCTGGTCCTTAACTGCCATTTTAATCTGATGATATCGAGAATAAGCATCCAAGAAACTTAGGCGCTCACAACCCGCTGTAGCATCAATGATTTGATCAATACGGGGAAGGGTGAAAGGATCAGCCGGACACGCCTTGTTCAAGTCCGTGTAGTCCACACACATCCGCCAGGTGTCGTTCTTCTTGAGTACGAGCACCGGGTTAGCTAACCATTCTGGGTCAAAGACTTCAACAATAAACCCGGCCGCCAAGAGCCGGGCCACCTCTTCACCAATAGCTTTCCGCCTCTCTTCATTAAACCGCCGAAGGAATTGCCTGACCGGCTTAAATTTCGGATCAACATTGAAAGTGTGCTCAGCGAGTTCTCTAGGTACACCTGGCATGTCAGACGGCTTCCATGCAAAAATGTCCCTATTCTCATGGATGAACTCGATGAGCGCGCTTTCCTATTTTGGATCCAGATTGGCACTGATGCTAAACTGCTGAGATGAATCTCCTGGAACGAAATCAACAAGTTTAGTCTCATCAGCCGACTTAAATTTCATTGCCGGCTCATGCTCCGTAGTCGGCTTTTTCAGAGAGGTCATATCAGTTGGGTCAACGTTGTCTTTGTAAAACTTCAACTCCTCTGTTGCGCAAACAGATTCTGCATAAGCTGCATCGCCTTCCTCACACTCCAGGGCCACCTTCCGGCTGCCGTGAACCATAATGGTCCCATTATGACCCGGCATCTTGAGCTGTAAATACACGTAACACGGCCGTGCCATGAACTTGGCGTAAGCCGGCCGCCCAAATATGGCATGGTACGGACTTCTTATCTTGACCACCTCAAGGGTCAATTTTTCCACCCTGTAGTTGTGCTCATCTCCAAAGGCCACTTCCAACTCGATCTTGCCGACTGGATAGGCCGACTTACCAGGTACCACACCATGGAAAATAGTGTTTGACTGGCTGAGGTTCTTATCAATCAACCCCATACGACGGAACGTCTCATAATAGAGGATGTTGATGCTGCTGCCTCCATCCATGAGCACCTTAGTGAACTTATATCCTCCCACCTGAGGAGCCACCACCAAGGCCAAGTGACCCGGATTATCCACCCGGGGAGGGTGATCCTCCCTACTCCACACTATAGGCTGCTCAGACCACCGCAAGTAGCGTGGAACCGCCGGCTCAACAGCATTCACAGCCCTCTTATGAAGCTTCTGATCTCGCTTACACAGACTGGTGGTAAACACATGATACTGTCCACCGCTAAGCTGCTTTGGATTGGTCTGATAACCCCCCTGCTGCTGTTGATGACCCTGGCCAGACTGCTGATTAAAGCCCCCTTGACCGTTTTGAGGATTAGAATTTGAGCCGCCGCCCGGGCCATGAAAACCGCTGGCGCCTGAGCCACCGCCCGGGCCATTGTTGCCGTTAAAGGCATTGGAATTTTTGAAGGCCTTCATGATTGCACAATCCTTCCATAGATGAGTAGCTGGCTTCTCTCTAGAGCCATGCCTTGGACAAGGCTCATTCAACAGTTGCTCCAGCGTTGGGCCTGACCCACCGGCTCGGGGAGGGGGCCTCCCCTTGCGTCGCTGGTTAGTACCCTGTGAGCTGGCGTTGGCTACGAACTCTAGGCTGCCGTCGGCCTTGCGCTTGCCACCTCCTTGGTTCCCCAGGTTATGCTGGGAACCCTTGCCATTGCCGTTCTTCTTTCCCTTCCCTGTCCTTTCAACATCTGAAGCGGGGTCCTTGGTACTATCAGAATCGGCGTACTTGACGAGAGCCGCCATCAGTGTACCCATATCACTGCAGTCGCGCTTAAGCCGCCCGAGTTCATCTTCAGGGGCACGAAACGACAATTCTGTTCTAACATTAAGACTGCAGAGCCGGCATCCATCTTATCAGATGAATGTATTATCTCCTTAACCCGGCGAACCCAATGTGTTGTAGACTCACTCTCCTGCTGCTTACAGTTAGTCAAATCCACAATTGACATAGACTGCCTACAGGTATCCTTGAAATTTTGGATGAACCGGGCTTTTAGCTCAGCCCAAGACCCGATGGAATTCGGTGGTAGCCCTTTCAACCAAGTGCGGGCAGTCCCATCTAACATCATGGTGAAGTACTTGGCCATTGCCGCTTCACTGACTTCCAGCAGTTCCATGGCCATCTCGTAACTCTTGATCCAGGCTGCGGGTTGTAAGTCAGCCGTGTAATTAGGCACCTTCCTAGGGCCTTTGAAATCCTTGGGTAGACGCTCATTGCGGAGAGCTGGCACTAAACAAGGGACACCTCCAGTCCTGGTAGGGATACCCACGTCGATGGAAGTCGTCGGATAAGCCGGGGGAGTCTGGTAAGCTGTCAACTGAGGCACCTGCTCCGCCTCTTGGCACGCTCTGTCTTGGTCTGCTGCGTGAAAGGCTCCGTTATGAACCGGGCCATGGCCAGGGGGCGGGTCATGGCGTCGGACGTTACTTGAGCCGGTCGCTGAGACCATGTGTCTGCTATAACTCGGGCTCTGGCCTGGACGAGGGGTCGAGTGGATCCTGTCCCGGCTGTAAGAGTACGCCTCTTGCTGCGCCAGTGCTGTCTGAAGGAGTTCCCTGACCCGGCGGGTTTCAATAGCCGTCGGAGAGTCGCCGTCAATTGGGAGGGCCGCCAGCCGTGCTGCTGCGGCGACCATGTTCTCCAGCGGGTTAGCATAATGACCCGGTGGTATTGGCACATACTGAGGCGGGGCAGGGTTCACCCGGGGAGGCCCCATCACTTGTGGCTGAACAGGGGTTCCAGACCCTGGCACTATGATCCCTGGCGGGTTACTAGACCCTGCACCTGGCGTGTTGAAGAGGTTTCGAGGATCATAAACCGGAGGGAGTCGAGATTGGGCTTTTTGATGCCTCCTTCTCATGACCTCATTGGACGCGTTTTGATCCATCGTGAGCCGGAAGGACTGTGCCTGAATCAACTGAGTTTGGGCGTCGAGAGCCGCCCTCTCCGCCGCCATCCTGATCCCTTCTGCTGCCAGATCCTCTTTGGCTTTCACTAGATCTAACTTTAACTGCGCCACCTCCGCGTCATGCTGAGCTTGATCCGCCGGGTCAACCGCGGCGGTCAACAGGGCCGTCATCTTGTCCGTGAGATCCATCAGCACCTGAGCCGGTGAGGGCACCGGGTTTCCTGCCCCAGCAGCAGGGTTCTGAACAGGCTGCGCACCGGCCATGAAGATTCCGACCCGGCTCGGCGGCTCAAACGGGTCCGGAATACTGTCACCATCGGAACAACCCATGAGCCTACCATCTTGAAGTTGATACAACGAGTTTGACCCATCTGTGGACGACTCGCCGTCAGAGCCGGCGGCCGTCTCATCACCAGATCCAGATCTGTCAGAGTGCCCTCCATGGACACATCCCACAAAAACATGCCTCAAGGCAGGCAGGGCCCGGGCGGGTCGTGCGAGCTGAGTCGTCTCGATGAGATCGGCGCAGAGATCTGGCTCCGGGCCCGGCTCACCAATCTTGCCAATGAAAACATGAATTCCACCGAAGGGGACCCGGTATCCATACTCGATTGAGCCGGCGTTGGGGCCCCAGCTTGCATCGTCGATGTAGAGCTTGCCGCGACGACTCTTGGTCATCCGGCCCACAGCGTATTCCTTGAGCCCTTTGAAGCTGCCCTTCAAGAACTCAAATCCACCGTGCGCTGGCCCCACGGTGGACACCAACTGTCATGGAATTGTCACGGCAGATGTCCTCAAGCTAGGACTTAGTCGTGGAGCCATCGCCGCTAGGAAGCTTGAAGGGGTTAACGGGACAAGGAACACGAGGGTTTATACTGGTTCGGCCCCTTACGGTGAAGGTAAAAGCCTACGTCCAGTTGAGGTGGTATTGATTAGGCTTTCGATGACCAGGGAGCTTAACTGCTATGCCTGGCTCTCGATGAGATCTTTTTTCTCCTTAAATCGCTGCCGGGTCGTCCCTTTATATAGAGAGGTTGACGCCCAGCAGCTCTCAGAGTCCCGGCCGGCTCATAAAAGTGTCCGGCTCGGACTCTCAACTATTCTTGTTTTACACTACAAGTCTTGCCATACGGCGGTTCATCACTACGGACCTTAAGCCGTCTCCGGGTCTTAAGCCCATCTTTGGCCCACCGTCTTTAAGCTTGGCGCCGGGCTTCAAGTGATGACCCTTATGAGTAACCCGGCCCTTTCTGGCGGGTGACTCTAAGGTTTATATCCTCAACAGGACCCCCTTGACAGTTCGCCTTGAATAAAACTCCTCCAGCAAGGCCCAACCTTGGTTTTACAATTTGCCACCTAAGCCTTTTTCCCTTAGGTTTTCACGAGCCCGAGGGTCATCTTTATTTAAACCCCCGGGCCAGTGCTCCTCCGAGTGATGGTCCAAACTAGAGCACCGTGCGGGACCGTCCCTTGGCAACTTGGGTTACATTGGTACCTGTACGCTTAGCTTATCCGGTGTGCCCTGAGAACGAGATATGTGCAGCTCCTATCGGGATTTGTCGGCACAGCGGGTGGTCTTGCTGGTCTTGTTTTACCATTATCGAAATGTCTTGTAAACCGGGATTCCGAGACTGATCGGGTGTTCCTAGGAGAAGGTTTATCCTTCATTGACCGTGAGAGCTTATAATGGGCTAAGTTGGGACACCCCTGCAGGGTATTATCTTTCGAAAGCCGTGCCCGCGGTTATGAGGCAGATGGGAATTTGTTAATGTCCCGTTGTAGAGAACTTGTCACTTGACTTAATTAAAATACATCAACCGCGTGTGTAGCCGTGATGGTGTCTTCTCGGCGGAGTCCGGGAAGTGAACACGGTTTCTCGGTTATGTTTGACGTAAGTAGGAGTTCAGGATCACTTATTGGTCATTACTAGTTGACGACCGTTCCGCTGTTTCTCTTCTCCCTCTCATTTGCGTATGTTAGCCACCATATATGCTTAGTGCTTGCTGCAGCTCCACCTCATTACACCATCCTTTCCTATAAGCTTAAATAGTCTTGATCTCGCGGGTGTGAGATTGCTGAGTCCTCGTGACTCACAGATTCTACCAAAACAGTTGCAGGTGCCGACGATGCCAGTGCAGATGACGCAACCGAGCTCAAGTGGGAGTTCGATGAGGAACGTGGTCGTTACTATGTTTCTTTTCCTGATGATCAGTAGTGGAGCCCCGTTGGGACGATCGGGGATCTGGCTTTTGGGGTTATCTTATTTTCATTTGGATTTGACCGTAGTCGGTCTATGTGTGGATTTTGGATGATGTATGAATTATATTTATGTATTGTGTGAAGTGGCGATTGTAAGCCAACTCTCGTTATCCCATTCTTGTTCATTACATGGGATTGTGTGAAGATGAACCTTCTAGCGACAAAACCACAATGCGGTTATGCCTCTAAGTCGTGCCTCGACACGTGGGAGATATAGCCGCATTGTGGGCCTTACAGTGGGTGAGTAGAGAGATGCCCTGGCCAGCGGTGGGAGTAGTAGGGGGCGCTGAGGCCTGCGCAGCAGCACAGCCGGCCACAGGAGGCGGGAGTAGGCGGTCCCGCCGGCGCTGCTTTGGTGGCCGGAGCAAGAAGATCATAGATTGAAGAAACACGACGGCCGTTGGATTGACATCCAACGGTTACGTCTGCTAGAATCGTTTGTTGACGTATATAATAACTAAAAAAATCTTGCATACGCGTCAACTAAACAGGCCCACAAGTCAGACCACTCCCTCTTTTTTTAATAATTTATATATAGCTCATGGCAACTTCTTATGCAATTTATTGTAGTCGTTTTTTTGGTTGGCCAGGGCCAATTTCGCATATTTCTGTGGGTTCCAAACTATTTTTAATACCGAAATGTCGAGCTAGATTTAAAGTACTTTGAAGATATATTTAAATTAGGTTACTGCCCAGTGAAACAGGAATCTAAAAATGTGAAAAAATTCAGAAATTATAAAGTAATTGCCAATTTGTCATCTATTTTTATATTTACAACCCATTTCATATTACTTTCAAGATTTGCAGGCGTCTTGAAAGAGTTGCAGCCCGTCAGGCGTAGAAAAATAAGTAGGCCTGGATTGGGTATTCTTCAGAAAAAATAAACTGGGCTCATTTTCACAAAGAAAAAATAGCTGGGTTGGTCACATGGTGAACATGAAATATAAGCCTGGGCTAGATGGGCCACAGCCCAGTTCAAACCCTGCTCCGTCTCAACAATACCAAACAAAAAAATACTGCTCGAGTAGCTACGTCCCAGGTGTCAGCCGATCTTGTGCTGTTCTCTTGTCTATTGACTATATATGCTCACAATGTCGTGGGTCCCAGATGTCAGGAAAACACTAGGAGGAAGCATTTTATTTTTCCATACGCTAACGTGGTGGGCCCCTACTGTCATCCTCTCCACGTACTTCTGCCGATTCCTGTTGTTTGTTGACCATGTTGACAACGCGAGAGGGCGGCGCCGCGGCGAGCGTACCAAAGCGCGCGGAGGACGTCGGCGTTAACGATTTAGGAGACGGTGGGGCGGCGATGCGTGCGCTGAGGCACAGCCAGCCATGGGAGGCGGAAGCAGGCGGCCCCGCTGGCACTGGTTTGGTTTTGGCGGCTGGAGGAAGACAGGACTGAAGAAACACGACAGACTGTAAAAGCAGCAGGAGTACTTAACAACCTTAACTGAAACCAGCAGGGGCACTTAACAACCAAAGCTGAAAGCAGTAGGAGTACTTATACAGGTTCAACCGTACAAAGCACGCCTCGAACAGTGCTACTTTGCCTACAGTTAACCAAGGGTGAGGCCGCCAAGCCCCAGGACAAGGCCCAGGCGCCACCCCGCGCATCCACAACCTTCTGAAAGCGGCTTCATCTCGCAACATGGTCAATAAACAGGATATTCGCTTTAGAGCCATGGAAAAGCATGAACATAATCTTCTGTCCTATTCTCCAAGATGGACGGGCCTTCATTATTTGAGACCACCCATGAATAAGTAGCTTTTCACCTCCAAGGGGAATTGAGTAGGTCGACATAAACATCATGTTGTGACCAAGCGCAAGTCTGACCCGACCATGGTCAGGCATCTGTATAGGAACAATAGAACTCGGCAGTTCCTGTTTCAAGAAGATCACAGCTGTAAAACTATGTATAAGCAATAGTTTATGAACAACATATATAACAGAAAACAGCTCGTACCATAAGTTTCTCGACACAGTTGGACCTGTTCAACGAGTGCAGCAGTGGCACACATATCCCACGTGGCCTTCCACCATTGAAACGCCCCACAAGGACCTCAAGACGATCAATAAAGTGTAGGAACTTGTGGATGTCGATCCAGTCAACTTCAATGCCAGAGGTAACAGCCGAGTTATTACAGAGTAACAAACGAGCAGACTGCTTAACTCTGGAAAAAAATCTACACGTGCCACCAATTATAAGAAAATATTAGTTAGAAGTAGCATCTTCGTGAGAGATTCGTTGCTACTTCTAAAGTTAAATTGTGATTAGTTAGACAGAATAGGTGGATTAAGAAGTAATCGAGGCAACAAGCAAGAACCAGATACAAAACTAACATGGATGAACAATTGGAACGACGTCGGGGTGGAAGATCGCAGTGAAGATGAAACCAGGTTCTGCTATTTCCATCAACATTCGTGCGCCAACTTTCAGTCTGTAACACTTGAGAAAGTTATCCAAGTTCGGCCATAAAAAAAGCAGCGATCTTCTTGGTTCATGAACCCAACTCAGAACTTATATCCATGACTTGTCTTCACTGTGACCATTAAACTAGTGTATTCAGTTATGGCAAGGCCGAGCATCTTGAGTACATGTGTTCTGGCAGAGCAAATAATACACTGCAGGAAAAATAATATGAGAACACAGCATGTTCAAAAAAACCCCACCCTCCCGGATAGAAAAGAGGATTCTAGGAACATACTGTGCGCGTTTCAAAATGTTGTGTTAGGATGAGAAGGAACAAGTGTGGCGTCTCGCCGAGGGCGCAGAAACCTGTAGGGTACTCGCACTTTGGGCACTGCAAATGAAACACACTAGATTCAGTAGGAAGAAAAATGCATCAATGGCGGCGGCTGCCATCCTAGGATTACCTGCGACCAAGGGACTTGGATTTATCGGGGATGGATGAAGAATTCGTACCTGGTTCTCCATGAGAAAACCCTATGCAACCGCCGAGAGGGGGTTTTCTCTGAACAAGCAGACGAGGGAGAAGGGGATTTAGGCCCAGTGAAATATTGCCGCTTCGTCCGTCCAGCTTACTGCTAAAGCTGGAAAGGGGGGGGTTGTGATTTGACGGCTCATTGGGCATTACTGCGGCGCTACGACCGGGGTGTGTCTACCGTGAAGTTGTGCACTCTAATTTGTGCATATGGCACGTGGACCCCGTTGCCGGTTACCCCACATATCAACGAAAGGAAGTAGAAAGACAGGAGTAACTAGTTACACATAAATATATTTTTTGACAGAGAGATACTCCCTCTGTAAAGAAATATACAAATCTTTTATATCACAAGCTCACCTTGCCGAGAAATATACTCCCTCTGCAACGCACGGGCATTATGGGGGTTCAGCTTTTTTATGGGGGTTTAGCTGAGAATATAATACTCAGATAGGCTCACGGTTCTGGACTTGGGCCGCAGGCTGACCCTGCATGTTTGGGGGCCCATGTGTTCTACCTCAGCGCTTTTCATATTGCAAGCGATCGGTACGGCGCTGGTTTTAGATGCTGTCGCAAGGCGAATACACAAAATTGAATAAAGCACGGCAGCTGTTGGAATGAAATCGAACGACAGTTCCTAAGCAGCAATCAGAGTTGCAATTCTATCAACGATATACCATGTGATAAATAATACTGTCGTACTACTAAAACACACAGGACACTTGTTTCACCATGCCAGATTATTACATCAAAATCTCTCGGAGGATAGATCAGTTCGGCAGTTGCGTGCTGCTACTGAAGAATTTCAAAGTTGATTTGGACCACCTCTCCGAGAAAGTTCAATTTTGACATCATCCCCTACCGCAAGATATGATTTAGATTTGAACCTTGACCATCCTTTAGCATCAATCATCATGCGACCATCCTTTGTACTTACGGTATATTGAGCAGGTTCATTCACACCAAGGCTGCGCATGGTAAGAGAAACTTGGCCGCGATCGCCCGGATTGTTGAACGACTCCCTCGTTGCTCTAGGAATTCTCTGTTTGCAAACAAGAAGACATACCCAAACAGTTAGATCAACACAGTGAATCATGTGAAACAACATGGAAAGAAAAAAGAACGAAGCACTTGGGCGGCCAATGCTTACCAAGAAGGTGGACATGTCGGTTTTTGTAAGGACTTTGGTATATGAAGTGCGAACTGCAGCCCATCTGTTGCCGGTGCAACTGCACAGGCTGGAGCAGATGCAAGTGCAAGTGTTGGTGTAGGTGCCGAAGCCGCTGCTGCTGCCGGAGATGGTGCTCCTTGTAGAGCTGGTGCCGGTGTCGGAGAAGGTGCCGGTGTCGATGCCCGATCCTCCGATAGATCAGACTGATCCGCTGACGCGGTCGGTGCCCAATCCTCAGCTGGATCAGACTGAGCTGCTGCCGCTATCAGTGCTAGAGCAACTGCCGGTGCTCGATCTGTGCGAGACAGCGGCGATCGTGTCTGGTCTGCTATGATCAGCTTTCTAACTTGACTAGGATCCGTGACCGTGATCCAGTTTTTTTTCTTCATTTCTTTTAAACGCGAGAAGGACTAATTGTGGCGTTTTTGTTAAACCAAACTGCAGTTCATCATAGGGATTCAGCTTGTACTCAGACAACAGACTGATCCAATTTTTTCCAGTAATATAAGTGATGGACAGTGCCTTCGTTACTGACACGACATAAGAAGTGAAACCTGCAAAAATAGCCATCGTAGAGCAAACCAAACGGTTTATTCTGTAATGAATGTCACATGGCAAAACCTGCATCGTAAAATTGCAGGAAAAGAAAGAAAACATGACATTAAATCAATAAGATTTAGACAGTAAATCAATAAGATTTACTTGATGTGACACGAGTGAATCCTTACCAGGAAATCACTATGTTGAAGTACTAAACAGAAGATTGATCGTCCAACTACGCGTGGCATGCAGGGGCCCCGCCTACTCCCACAAGCAGGACAGTCCAAGGTCGTGACAAATCGTATGGACCGAACATCCATGGGACTGGAAATCCTGGTGGGTGCGATAAACCCTGCAATGCATACAGATATTGGAGTGTAACCATAATTGATAAACCGTCCTCACAAAAAATATGATATGGATACTTCAAAATATACAGACTGAATTGAGTGGACAGACATTAACATAGACCATTCACACACCAAAAGTGGCAGTACTAATAAACAATACATGGTTCACAAACACAAATCAAGTACTGAACAATAGTACTTACTACAGACAAGCAAAGTTGCACTAACTAAACTCTGCAGACTATTTCTTGCCACCGACCTACGGGATGAACCCCGCATAACTGACTAGGCCATGGACTTCGTGTGAGATGTCTACATGCACCATCACCATCTTGTCAACCTTGGAGAACCTAATAGAGTGGTCTTTCCACTCATAAACATGATGATGAAGACAGGCCGCATCAGATTTGTTGGGAAGCTTTACAAGAACCACACCCTTCGTAATCGAAGGCACAGCCAGGAAATTGTTGTGGTCAAGTACAGCCTCGAGAACACGCCTGACAACAATGCTACAGGAAAACACTAGTTCAGGACACGTGGCGACAAGGACACAACAGCTGGATAGTTCAGCAGTAGAACTCATCATCAGGTCTTCCAGTTCACACGGCATGACTTTGAGAACTTCATCTCCACCGCGGACCTGGTTCTAATTCAAACAGAAACCATATTTTATTACTACCTCCGTTCAGAAATATAAGATGATTTTCGATATTATACTCCATATATGACTACATATACGCACAGAAATGAGTGAACAAAGACACTAGAACATGTATTCAAAGGCATGAGAGCAGAGGGATTACATGCAATATCCATAACACAAGTTACTGAGGCAAATATACCCTCTTAAAAGGTAGCATTGATGTTCATAAAGTACTCCCTCCGTCCCAAAATTCTTGTCTTAGATTTGTCTAGATACGGATGGATCAAGTCACATTTTAGTATTAGATACATCCGTATCTAGACAAATCTAAGACAAGAAATTTGGGACAGAGGGAGTAGTTGAAAGTAATCTATAAGAAATCAGTGTCAACCTCTCGCATGTTTTGGTCAAAAGAGGAATTTAGAACCGTCATTTGGCACACTAAAATCACATGCAAGATCACCCAGAAAGTTGTACTGCCAGTACTAGTACTGCGTGTTAGATGAAAAAACATGATCAAGATCGAGAAAAAGATCGTCAACAAGAGACATTACCTGGACTTGCTTAATGAGGGATCCCGGAGAGGGGGGCTTGGACAGGGCGATGGTCTGCCCTTAGTGTTCCAGTTTCCTGAGGAAGACACCCAGCTGGAGTCTCAAGAACATAAGGCGCTTTGGGACGAGCTTGAACTGGCCTTGCGGGAAGATTCCGCGCCTGTCCCCGCTCCCGTTCCGGCTCCCGTCGCCCCAACTGCGCCAGCGCCCATCCCCGTGGCATTGATGGGCTGGGAGCCGCACATTGTCGCCGAGCTTGATCCCACGGGGTTCCACGAGGTCCCCGCCGACTTTCACGCGCCTGTGCACCTGCCAGCGCATGCGCCTGCGCGTGCACTGACGCGCACGCCCGTGCCGGTGCCCGTGCACCTGCCAGCGCATGCGCCTGCGCGTGCACTGACGTGCGCGCCCGTGCCGGTGCCCGTGCACACGAATGTCTCCACCGCGCCGTTGACAGCGCCTATCCCCACGCGGGTGCCAGTGCCCCCCTCAGCGGCATGGATGGCCGCCGTCGACCGCTTCCTTGCACCAACACCAGTCGCCTCCTCCCGCCAGTTGACTCGCTCCGAAGTCCAGAACATTTTGGCCTTCCTTGAAGCTAGGCCAACGTCCAAGAGTACGCCAACAACGGCGCAAGACGCCGCCGTCGCCGTCGGTCAGTGGCCCGATGACACAGAGCACGGCAGAGGAGCCGCTTCCCACCGCGAGACGCCCCCACCGCCGCCGCGTAATCTAAATTTGCCATGAAAAACGTTCGGATTGCCATGCTTAAAATCCAAACGTTTATCATTTCCGTTTATTTTATATCGATCGTCGTATAATTTAAAGTCGGAGTCAGACTGAACGAAATGTATGGTTTGATCGATTGAATGTTCTGCTAGAGCCGTATCAAATTAAATATAAAACGTCATCAAGCCACATGTATTCCTTGTCATCCAACGACCTAGACTGCTTCAATGTCGAGTGCTCAACACGTTTAGCGTGCAGTTAATTTCATGCCAAAAATAGTGCTAATCACATGACAACACGCAAATAATATCCTAGTAGTTAATATCCGCATGCACTTAATATACTTCCAAATTAACGTGCATTGCACGTACACACTGACTAGTGCTGCTAGTACGTGAAACTGGTGCTGTGACTTGTGAACGCGTCCAGATATGGTCAAGGGCAACATCGCCCGCGAGTTCTTCATGTTTGCTCGTGCGTCTAAACGCAGAAGGGGAGGAGAGAGAGAGCACACATGGAACCCACTAGTAAGTGAAGGCGAATAGTACTAAAAATAATATTACATGTTATCCATTAATTAGGTTGTGGTAATATAAAAACATTATGTGAACAAGGGGTACAACAAACATTGCTATTCTACGTATGTTGCCTGTTGACGTGCGGCTTGAAGGCCCGGTCGCATGTTCGATCCTCGTCCTTTATTTTTTTAATTTGTATATGGTTCCAAATTTGTTTCATGACATGTGGGCCCCTCGGTGCATAGTTTGTAGCACTTTAATTTGTGGGTCGAAATTTGTTCCATTCCAAGTGGACTATCGGTGTGTAGTTTTGTAGCTTATTTATAATAATTTTTTAAATAATACCATGGTGCGACGTTGAAGGCGAGAAAGGACGTGCGAGAGAGCGATGACCGAGCCAGAGGGAAATCAACTAGGGGAGTCGCGTGGGTTGCAACGGTGTTTGGAGTAGTTGTGGGCCGAATGCTATGAAAATATAATCTAAACCGACCGGAATAAATGCCTACACAAATTAATCCAAGGTTGGAGTGCCCCTCGCAATGTAAATAGCTCCGGCTTTGCGAGGGATGGAGAGGTAGTAGCTTCAACGCGTGGAAGATACGGTGTGAGAAAGCGAGGTCAATCGAGAGACATATAGATAGAGAGACAAAGTGAGTGTGGTCCGACATTCATTGAACAAATATATATGCTCTGGAGAGATATTGTCCGATTGAGCTTTTTGGCAAGGGTGAGGGCTGTAAGATAGAGCTTGAGAGATGATCCAGTCACAGACGTGTAGATATATTTTGTGCGTGGGAGGAAGCAAGGTCCGATCACATAGGGTCGCCGTGCGATCGAAAGAGTGAGACGGGTTGGAGAGAGTGACCTAGATAGATGATGTGCGTGAGAGAGTATACAATGTGAATAGGTCGAATTGGGCTCAAACATGGTGATATATCGTTTTTGTCCGAGAAAGAGCGAGGTCAATCGAGACATACAGAGAGAGAGAGAGAGAGAGAGAGAGAGAGAGAGAGATTGAGTGAGCATGGCCCACCATGAGGTCGAAAGAGTGGCGGCGGCTTGGATGGACTGACCTAGATAGACAATCTGCGTGAGAGAGTATAGAGTGTGTCGATCGAGTCCCGAACAGGGAGATATATCATTTGTGTGTGAAAGAAAACGAGGTTAAACGAGATTCAGATAAAGAGAGCAAGATTGAGCGAGTGTGGCCCGCCGTGCGGAAGAAAGAGTGAGACAGTCTCGAGGGAGTGACCTAGATATACAACGTGTGTGCGTGCGCGCGAGAGGTTGGGGGGGCTAGATAGGCAATGCATGTATTTAGCGCGAGAGGGTGAGAGGGAGAGGGGAGAGAGAGAGAGAGCTCGGCATGGGGTGCAATGGCAGGTGTGTGAGGTAAATACATTTGGTAACAGAGTGGAAAAAGGGGTTGTGTAGTTGAGAGACCTAGAGATCGAAACATGGAGAGAAAGAATGAACGTGTGTTGGAAACCGATAGCTTCCTAAGGTGGTTAGGAGAGGAATATTGACCGATACACAAAGTATGTAGCGTTTGTGCGGGGGGGGCTAAAAACAACATTTGAATGTACACAGTACGAGACTTAATATCGATGTTTCAATTCGGTGTACATTGTAAGATTTGAACCGAGGACCAGGCATACGGGTAATTATTTCGAATTCATGCCATACTAAGTTTCGAAAAGCTGACATTGACTCAGTTTGTTGTGCTATTTTGTAGGTCATATGTTTGAATCCATCCAAAAGTTTTCTCACTACCATGGTGTTCATCATATACATATGAATTTGTATTAAAAAGTAGCGTGGATACAGTGAAATGCGAAATCCGCCTTAGAATTGGAGATCGCTACGTGACACACACTCTAATTCAAATAACTAACTACGTGACACACACTCTAATTCAAATAACTAATTATGTGAGACACACTCTAATCCACGTTAGCGTGGGTACCATTTCGATTTTTTTTTCAAATAACTCCTCATTAATTAATTTATAGTACTCCCTTTGTTCACTTTTATAAGACATTGAAGACATTTCAGACAATGTGCAAAACAGTTCATTTTAAGTTGTCTGAAATGACTTACAAAAGTGAACGGATGGAGTATCTCGTTTCGAATGACTAATTATTGCAAGGAAAACATGGGCATGGTAATACATACAGATTCCTTTGCAAATGAAAGAAGATTCGTTTGCATTCTCAAATGTTGGCGCACCAGGCAGACCAGGGTCGTGTCGGGGTGGACGCTGCTTCGGTGCCTTAA